>NC_135377.1:43173507-43474416 GCF_049243985.1 Paroedura picta | reverse complement strand
TACTGACTATGAAGAGTTAACTGCTGACAGTTTAGCTCCTCAAATTGACTCCGTATAACACAACTGCGTCTTGGATTTGTACAGTCACTTTAACACTTAGAATTTCTTTTAAAAGGACTTTGATTCAAATTCTAAGAAGCAGATATTGCTAGAGTGTATGAAGAGAAGGAAAAATATAAATATACATACATTGTAGTGGTCCCTAACCCCCGGGCCGAGGACCAGTACTGATCCACGGATCAGTCGGTACCGGGCCGCAGCTCCCCCTTGTCCTCCTCCCCAGCTGCTGCCTCGGGGGCTGCCCTGCCACTCTGCTGCCAGCTCACCTTTAGTGCTCTCCAGCAGCTGCCATGGCTAGGGTTCCCCCTCAGTGTGGTACTGCGCAGCTGCTGCTGGCAGAGCCCCCCAGTGGGCGGCGGAAAGTCAGGGACACCAGCAGGAAAGCAAGTGGAGCAGGGGCTCAGGAGGCGGCAACGTCTCTCGGCAAAAGACTACCCCCCCCGAGCCTCAGTAAAATTGTCAAGGGTTGACTGGTCCCTGGTGATAAAAAGGTTGGGGACCACTGATATATTGGACCTATGTGATTACTTCATGTCTATTACACAATAAGGAGATCACTTGAGAGAATTCACCAAGCATTTTGGAATTCAAATATGGTATTATTTTGAGCACAGCAATGCTTCTAGGCTGCAAGTAAATGGGGAAGCCAAACTAGTGAACCCCAAACTAATGAACCCCAACTAGTGAATCTTGACTGATAACAAACAGGTATAGCCTTTTGACCAAATTGTACTTGCCAAGTATAATTCTAGAACTTGCTGAGTAAAATTCTAGGTTAGAATCGCCTTCCTTGCTGCAGAAGCACACTTTAAAAGACAGAAATTCTCCTCCACCATAGTGAGCACTACCCTACCTCCTTCCAGTTTAAGGAACAAGGCCCGGAACACATACATTCCGCTGATATGATAAAGACAATATTATAACCAATTCAAATTTCAAAAAACCTTTAATGGCAAATAAAAACATCATCAAAAAAGGGGTATTACAACACCACTAGAATGAGAACTTCTAGAAGTGGACAGGAATCTAGAAAATCCCAGAATGCAACTAATGAGTTTAATCAATTAAATGTAACTGCACTCATGAACTTTAATTTGTTGTCATATCAATTCTGCCAAACAAACAAAGCAAGTGTTTGTGCCTCTGAAATTCTTAGAACTTCTCACCAAATGCTAATTTCAGTTTTAAAATTTAGGAAAGCTCTTGCATTAACACATGTGCTACCTTACCTGCATGTTGTTCATCTATCCAGGCTTGCAGATACATGAAAAGGAGTAGACCTGCTACTCCAAACATCAGTACAGAAACATAGACTTGTTTTAGGTTCATGGCCCTACCAGAGGGCTACATTTCCAGTCTTTTTATAGGGCTGCATGGAGAAGGATCTCATAGGCTTTCAGTTTATAGCTTGTATATTTTCTTCTTATGGATTTCTAAAAAAAAATCCACCTGGAAAGAAATAAAAATATTAACAATTATTTATCTGATGTGAGAGTCCCGCAAGCTACTTGAGGCTATGAGCAGCTCTGAAATTTTAAGAGGTGTTAATCCCCCCCCGAAAAGCTGTCATAGAAAACAAAGCCAAATACAATATCTCCCTCTTCGCTTTGCAAAAGAATTGCAAAGGGAAATTAAAAGGAGCAAAGTCTAAAAGGGGAATAGAACCACAATCCTGGATGTTTACTAGCTCTCCTGATCCTCCAGTGGCTGCTGTCACAACTGCATCCATAGAAAACTCATCTGAATAAGGGCAGCCAATAAGAAGCCCTGCCTTACAAAGCCCCTCCCAACTACTAAAAAGCTCAGCAAGTGTCAGGGAAAGTATTTACAGGCAGCATGACAAGTACCACATTGGGGAATTCTGCCCGAGTGCTTTCTTCTTGTGATAGATCTTTTTTTGTTTTTCCAGTTTTACTTTTACAAGTGGAATGGGTAAACTATGGACTTTGTTTTCAAAAGCAAATTTAGATCATTCACAGATTAAAATATATCTAACCCAACTTTATCCTGAAGGACTCAAAAAGGTCATTCTCAAAACAAAAATAAGTAGGATTAACATTTGATGTTTTAATTTGTGGCTTTGATAAACATAATATGAACACATTAAGTTTTACAGAAACAAGTAGCAAACTTCAACAGCAAAGAGAAGTTTCAAGCATGATTAGAGGTGAGCATAAACCTTAAAAAAAAAAAACAGTTTCAGGCAGCCTCTGAAACAGACCCTGAATCAAGCCAGCCTGGTAATATTGGTTCCCCCTTTCTCCTGGCTTTGGCCAGAAGGGGAGAAGATTGCTAGCAGCAAAAAAAAAAAAAAAGTTTTGCTTCTCCCTGCTTTGAAAGGGGGGAGGGGGAGCAAAGCCAAATGATTTAAAGACCCATAGCCATTTAAATCTAACAGCAGAGCAGGCCTATCCATCAGCTAGGAGGCTGAAATGTCTCACAGATATTTCAACCTAACAGCAGGGCAGGTCCACATGTCAAATATGAGGCTGAACTTGCTGACCATGCAACTGCTCAGCTGTTAGGTTTAAATGGCTTCAAACAGCTGACCTGAACTGGACAATATTCCAGTAAACATTTGGCTAGGGCACCTTCCCCAAACATTGGTTTGGGGCCTCTGAACCAGCCCAAGTTTGTGTTGAATTTGGGTTTGTTAGCTAGTTCATGCCCATCCCAGGGAGCTACTAAGTGGATGAGGGGAAAGGCACTATGGAAGAGACTCTTAACTTTTTCATCCTGTGCTGTTAACAACAACAACAACAACAATGCCACCAGCAATAATGATACCAGAGTGTGGATGTTATATGTGCACCTTCTAACATATCAAGAAGCACAAGAGGCAGAGGAAGATAGTACTTAAATCACCATTCCCAACTCTTTCACAGTAAGATTTTAGATTTCTTACTTTGAAAAAAGAGATGGAGTTATTCATATAGCATGCAGGATAGAGATCCATAGTGTTCTGACACCCAGCCTAATTAGTCCTTGATGGGCTTTTATGGCCCAGCAATGGGTGAAGTGGCCCAGCATGGTACAATGATGAAAGTCTTAAATGTGAGACACCAGAATTCAAACCCCTGCTTGGCTGTGGACTTAGTCAAGTCACTCAGCCTATCGAATCTCACAGGCTGCTCTCAGCATAAACCAACCCATATTGTTTAAAGCAATACAAACACCAAAGGCTTTTTTTATAGCAGGCACATCAGCAATATTCAAATTGCCCTGGTGAAGCCCAGTACCAACTACTAGTAGTAGCATAAATCAAGCTCTGAAAGACAAGTATACCGCATCATTTTTTAAAAGTTGACCACTGTGCAGTCACTGATTTAAACTACCAAAGAAACAAACAAATTAAGAGCCAGATTCTTACCAGTGGCTTCAAGTGAGGCAAGCTAAAGCCCAGAGCTTTCTGAAAAATAATCTTACTTGCAATACAAGAGCCTTGGGAGAAGGAAATCATTAATTTAAATGTCCCTTGCCAGCTACTCAAAAGCAGTAGGATATAAATGTTGACAAAAATGCAATACAGAACCTTTTCAAGAATGCAAGGGAAACTAAAGCTACTTAAATTGCTTTTAAAATCTAGGACTTTGTAATACTATTGAGTATAGTATACAGAGAGTATTAAATTGGAAATCCAAAAAAGCCTGAACATATTTTGAACCTCAGGGCAATGATGCCCTTGGAAAGAACATCTGACAGGAGAGGTTTTAGTGAACTAAAGCAAAAAAAATGATACGCATAATATAAGCCACTTGGGAACAAAAGAAAGTCATTCCAAAAGTGTTAGATTTTTTTTTGTTTGGCATGCCTGTGTTTATTTCTAGACTTAAAATATGTGCATAGGCACAGACCTTTAACAAGTCATATCAGATTACCTAAATCCCACCATATGGTTTACAGAGAAATGCAATTTTACAAAGAAAAAAGTAATAAAAAGATGGGATTCTTCATCATTTTCAAGTACAGCCTGCTGTCTTTTATTAAACAACATATAACATGAATGCATGTAACAGCAACTACCACAGAAAGCATTTGTTTTTAAAAATTCCAGGAGAAAAACACTAATAGAAAGTTATCATTTACACAGAAATTACCTGTGATTACCCCCCCCCCAGTCAATGCTGTGCTACTTTTGCTCTGCCACGACTTTCTGCTCTTTAGAAGACCTGCAAGCTCTCAGGTTGGAGAAGGGAGAGAGTTGTACCGCACTGTTTCCCTTCCTTTGCACATTCCTACTCTTACATCCTGCCTAAGCAAAGAACTTCACTTCCCGGCTTACTGCAGATCCTCCTTAAATAGGCTACCCATCCCATTCCTCTTCTCCTCTATCCCTTCAGCCAGCTTCCGTGTCCAGGCTCAGGTGCAGCTACCTCCTGAGTCACTCCCTTCCTCCAGGAAGGGCTTGAAGATGTGAGTGATGCCATGTGGCTGACAAACTACTGTAGCACCACTGAGATACATTCAGATTGCAGCTGTTGTTACCTGGGTACAGGAGGAGAAAAGTAGCTCATTGGGCAGCGTTTGCTCAGAGCATCCGTGGCTGGCATTACAGAAGTTGCTAACAACAGTTCAATGTATCTCAATGGTTCCACCATAGCACTGAAGTGCTATATTGGTCTAGCGCTATAGCACTCAACATAAAATATTCTTTAAAAGCTTGAGGAAGATTGTGCAACAAAAAAGTACTGTATTGTTTGAGATGGCCAGGTTGCTTCAGAGACAGCTTGTCAGCAGAATGAAATGTATGAAACCTGTATATTTTCATATTATCATTATCATATGTACATTTAATTACAATCTCCATAAACTAATGCAGAAAACCCCCCGCTTTTAAGCCTGTATCAATACAAGCCTATGTTAGTTATACTTACATATAGTCCCCACCAAGTAAACATCTGCATGAGACTCAAGGTCCTACTAAAGAATTAATATCTAGAGCAGTGTTTTTCAACCTTCTGACTGTGGTGGATCCCCTGAAATATTTTTCAGGCTTTGAGGACCCCTGGAAGTGATGTCAGCTAGCCACACCCATGTGGTCTTGCCAGGCCTCTTCCTGTGTCATCAGAATTGACATGTCTATTAGATTCACCCCATCCCCATCTGCATTTAACTTTCATACATTGCTAGAATTATCAACCTCTTAGGGGAGGGGTGAGGATCTCCAAAACGCACAAACTGATCTCCTTTGCTTCATTAACAGAACAATACCAAATGACATATTTGGGGGAAATGTACCTAACAAAGAAAAAAAATGAAAGTTTTAAGTACTTATAATCCTGAAGAATGGTAATGCTAATTTGATGGTTACACAGTAAAATCTTTATGGAGCTAGACTGAACCATCTAGCACAGTATTTACAGAAACTACTGGCAAAAGATTTTGGGAAACTTATGAAGCTTAGGGCAACAGTGTATTTAGGGTATGGTGACTGAGGCGCATGCCCTGGGTACCATCCTCGATGGAGGTGCACTGGGCATTGTCATGCTTCCACAGGCAGTGGGAGCCACATGTCTCAATTGGCCCACACCCAGTGACACCCACACTGGCAGGTGAAAGATACCTCGGTAGCACTTGAGCCAGCCACAGGCAGCCCAGACCCAAGGCTGGGCATGGCGGCCTCTTGCAACCATGCAACTTCCCCACAGTCTTCCTTATAATGCGGGTGTCTATCGGCCACCCCCATGATGGCTGCCAGTTCCTTGTCGCAGCCTGAGGACACCATTTCCTCTGTCACTGTCCTCGGGGGAAGGGATCTCTAGCACTAGGGAAGGTGACCAGTTTACAGGTGAGCATTTCTCTGCAAAGGCCCTACCCCCAGATCATCAAGCTCTGCCCTTGCCCCAGTAAATAAAATTTGGTAGGTACTTCAAAGACAGCTGGTCAAGAGACAGCTTCAAAGGCATATTGCCAATGTTTTGTCTCATTTTCTTAAACCCTTCCAAACTACTGGCCAATTTACAGCAGTAATTCAGCAGGTTAAATACATATAGTGTCTACTTGTAATCTTTAGGAATGGGCACAAATTTGGAAAACCCAGGTTGAAATATTTCCCAAACCCAGTTGCTCTACTGAACTGAGATGATTTGGGATGCTGAGGGGAGCCACCAGGGACTTAAAGACTCCAGGAATGCAGGGCATCTCCAGCATAATCTCCTCTACCTGCCCTTGCTTGGGGCATCCGAGTTATGGAAATGCAAACGAGGTGACCTCAGAAAAGTGGCATCTTTAAGACCAACAAAACTGGATTCGGTATAAGCTTTTGTGTACGAGCACATTTCTTCAGATACAGTGAAACAATTTCCTCAACCATTACTTATAAATAGGAAGGGGTTAGTTGCCAGGAAGAGCTTGTTAGAGTCAAGGTGCATAAGTAACTGGATGATTATAGTCGACACTGGATTAAAGCAGTGAGTCTAGTGGCACCCCAAGATAACAAAGTTCACATTTGTGTACAAGTAAAAACTGAGAGACTTAGCATGTGTGGATGCACATTCCTTCAGATACACTGAAACAGATTTCCTCAAATGTGACATGGGGGTGTTAGTTGACAGAAAGGGCTGAGTAAAGATGCATAATAAATGCAGCTAAGATTGGAATAACATAAGAAAACTTGCCTTTATCTGTCATGGGATTTCAGTCTTATGACTGGTTCACTCAATTTGAAAAGTTGGCAAAACATTTCACATAGAGGTGCCACTGACACAGAATTACCTATTAATGCAACTAATTGTTCTGCTATTTTAGAAGGCGGATTCATACCATTCGCATTGTATTAACTACTTAGGTCACTTTGCTCCCGTTTTGCAAACCTGAAATTTTATATTCTGTTCCTATAGAAATAGTAGTTGCATAGAATCAGGTCTGATTTAGTTCTTTTGCAAACATCTCCCTTTGTATTTCAACCTTCAGCTTTGCCACCTAAAATGGGCACGTGCCCAAGCCAGAAGTCTGGCTCAGTCCTATTGACTAAAGGCCTTTTGCACACATGCCATCAGTTTCAAAATACAACAATTACAATGCACTAACTAATACACCATGACAAAACTTGGGTCGAGGTACAGTTCCTTTGTTTTTTTCCATGTTTGCAAATGTCTTTTAAGAAACACAAAGCAAATGAATTAATTTGCTTCTGCTCCCTTATGAATAGCTCAACACTCCGTATTAAAAGCTGGATTAATCCAGGGATTTGGGAAAATCACTGCGGCTATTGTGCCAAAACTAGGTTTTCTGCCTGCCCACGAAGCCATATATATTTTTACAGAAACTCTGCTGCCAGCTGCTTCTATTCTTCACTGCATTGTTTATACCTGCATTTTTGTTCATATACATTAGTTCACGTGCCAGGAAAATCCGAGAAGCAGCCTGCTGTGATACCACAGCAAACTCCTTTGAAATGGTGGGGACCTTCCGAAGTATTTTTTGGTATAAGGCATAATGGTCAGAACATCAAAAAAAGTAGAAACCCACTGGGCAAAGCCTCTGGGCATGATTAAAATAGTTATATGGATTCCTTGCCAAAGCTGCCTTTGCTGTCTTAAAGCTGTATAAACAATCATCCAAGAAAACTGGGGAATAAAACAGTCATAACTTCAAACTGGCCTGTGCACTGAAATGATATTCCAGGGATATTCAAAAATATTACTGAAGGTGATCTGGCAAAAAAGATAAAATATCCTGAGAATAAAAATAGTGTGTATACCGAATACTTACTGGAATGGCTGACAATAGTAAATCATCTCTTAGATCAAAGTGAAACAATTCCCTTGGGAACTATGGAGATTTCACAAGCGTAGCTGGCATTTCAAAACACTGCTCTGTTTGGATGGAATTTCAGGTTTATCCATTGATTCCATTTTAAAATTATTTTTGTCGGCAATCCTAATTAAAACATGAAGTATTTTAATTTTATTGTGTACAGACAGAGTTTTAATTAAGACTCACATACTTCAGGCTCAGATTATTTGCACACTAGATGTAGCTTCAGAGCTATTATTCTACAGAAGGTTTCAAAAAGTGCCAGTCTGATTAATTAATGCAGTTAATGCAATGATTTGTAATCTACAGCCAGTGCACATAAACCTTCATTAAAGCCACCTCTATGACACCAGGATAGATCTTTTCCTTCTGTGTCAAGCACAGCATGAGGTAACTTTTCTATTAGAATACTCTGCAAGAATTCTCTTAAGTTTGTGCCATTAACATCCTGGGGAGAAACAGGCATCTTGGCTTCTCTTTTTCACACACAAACACCCAAAGCCCTGTAGTCCTTAATCTTGACATGTGGGGATACACCTCACATGACAAATTTGCACAAACTCTAGAGTTTCATTACCAAGTAGCACCTATGCTCCAATGAAAGAGGAACAAATAGAAAGACACAGAAGGAAAATTTGGCCTCTTACTAAAAGATCAGTGTCACAAAGTCTTCAAGAAGAATATCATGCCTTTCAAATATTTGTAGTTGGGGAAACCAGCACATAAAGGTTTGCTCTATTGTAAAAGTAACTCCACGTGCTACTGTTTTTAATCATTTATATTCCACACAGGGTTGCTAGGCTCCTCCTGGTTACCAGAGGGTGATGGTGGTTAGGGCTAGGGTTGTGCGCGGCAGCGTCCAAATCGGCTGTTCCAGGCCGATGCAGCCAGCGCCACACACACGCAGGTGTGGAGCTCCAGGAATGGCCAATTCGGATGACAACACACACAACAGGCTGCCAGATTCTGATTGGGAAACTCTGGAGACTTGATGGAGCCTGGGGAGAACAGGGACCTCAGTGGGGTACAATGTCACAAAATCCACCCTTCAAAACAGCCATTTTCTCCCAGGGAACTGATCTCTGTAGTCTGGAGATGTAATTCCAGGAGATCCTTGGGTTCCAAATGGAGGCAGGCAATACTAATTTCACATCATATAGTTTCTGCAGAGTAACCAGATGAATACTACATAAGTGTTGCTATAGGCACAAACTGGTTGAACTTAACCTACATGCCAACATTCACAAAAGGCTGTGTGAACTGCCTTAGGAACTCAGCAAAGCAATATATCATTATCCTTATTACACATATGAGAACCTGAGAGTACATTAAGCATTTTATGCTGCCTTCCTGTTTCATGCTAAGGATTCAAGGCAGCTAAAAACTGATAAAAAGATAAGATTAAAAACATCATAATTCTAAAACCCTATATCAAACAAAGGCCTTCTATTGGGGGAAAAGGTAAAATTTATGCTAAGAGGTCTGCGTAGATGGCACAGATCAGGAGGGTGGCATTCCTTAAGTTAGAAAAAGCAGTGAAAACGTTCTCTCCCAGGACTCAGTCTCTGATAAGAAGGTTTCCCTCATCAAAGCCTCACAGTTCAGGCAGATTGGTAAAGATGGAGACCGGAACCTTGGCCCAAGTCAGGAACTGAACCCAAGTGTAACTCTCATGCTAAAGTATTCAGCAACACTCTCTTGCTAAATTGCACTCTTTATAGTGCATAAAGCCTGATATATCACTGGTAGGCAAAAATCACAAAACTCTGGCTCACTTACTTTGGCCATATCATTTAATCCAACTCAATAGAGCAAACAATTATTAAGATTGGTCAATGGTCAAAGGAAACCAAGCCGACAAAGAACACAGATGTTAGATAGATACAATCGAAACGGACACCAGCCAGAACATCATACAACTGTTTCGTTTAATTGTTGTTTATATGTGTTTGTGTGATGGACTTCACTTCTAAAAGCTTAGAAGTGCTATGTAAACAAATAAAGGAATCTGATTGTTAATTCTTCACAGAGCCAGAGATCCTTGAGTGACAGGCTGTTCCAAGAGATCTGACTGGTTAGCATCAGCTGAGCAGAGAAAGACTTTTGAACTCGATACTGAGAAGAGTTCTGCTGGATTTCAACCCCAGCTGAAAAAGTTCCCTTTAGTCACTTTCTGCACCTCATGCATAATTTTATAAATGGGTATCCCTTCCCCAGAACCTGAAAAGTCCCAGACTCTTCAGATTTCAGTTTCCTCATGGTACTCCAGCTCTTTAACCTACATGGTACTTTGAGCAGGATTCTTTATATGGAGGCTATGACTGAAAAATTTTAGGGTGCAAAAATATAAATCCTTATTTATATGTTAACTTTGCACCATTCAGTAGTGGCTGATTAATTCATATCTTAACCAGTTGCTGCAATATTCCAATTAAGTGGATCTTTTAAATCAATAATAGAATTGTCAGGAATAGGGGAGATGTTAGGCTTCCCACAGGGTTAGCTTTTGTTGTAGTAATGACAATCAGAGCTATATTACCTACAGCAATTTGGCCACAGCTTTAATAAAATTACACGGAAATAAGTGGTTAGGATTAGATTTTTTTAGTAGCAATAAAAATATGATAATTAAATATATGGAGCTCTGAAAAAACTGAAAATGAATCTGGCACCTAATTCCAAATCTGTCGGTACTTGACTCTTTTCCGATACTACTAGAGAACATAGGGGCACCCAGCAATGGGCAGCTGATTCAGGATGGACAAAAAGAAATACTTCTTTATGCAACAAGTAATTAATGTGTCACATTCACTGCCAGTAGCCATAAACTTAGATGAATTTATAATGGAGTGAGATAGAAATGCTTCTTGCCACGGTTATTCCTCATTTTCACAGGCAACAAATTTCTGAGTACCAGTGCTAAGATGCAGAATAAGGAGAAGGTCTTGGCCACTGAGCCCTGTTTGCCGACCCTCCAAGACAACTGGCTGGCCCCTGCATGAAATGGATTGTTGTTCAAGATCACTGGTCTGATCCAGAATTTATTTACTTCTTAGACACTTAACCAAAGGTTTTGAAACAATAATCACTTTAGTGGAACATCACTTATTTAGATGTGTGTACAGGGGCAATTTGTGCTGACTCTTCCCTCTTACTGCAGGCCTCTACTTTATTACAGTACAGATTGAGAAACTGGATGCCTTTTCTAGAACTGTTCTCTAGCTTGGCACATCTTTTATTGGAATCTTATTCATTACAAAGAGCAGAGGTTCCTGCCCCGTTCTGTGTTTTCCTTCTTTCCCCTAATTTAATATTTTCCGCACTGTGCTAAACTCATCGTCCTTTTCAAAATTGTTTGCCATTTATTGAGGGAATCAAGGGAGAATTGGAGTTATCAGGTGTCAATATTCTACCTTCTCTTTTCTCTTGGGAAAAATGCTCCTAAGCCTGATACTATTTAATAAAATATTAGCCAACAAAACACCTGAGCCAAGGTTTAGCCTTAGAATCATTTGACTTAGTCCCTCACAGTCTTGGAAGCTGTTTATTAATAGAGAGTACCTCAGAAGATAAATATTTCAGCCACAGTGAGCAATTGCAGCCATGCCCTGGTCATCTGGGGTTACAAATGTGCAAGCTGAAACTTTGAGACAGAATCAAGACTCAAGAATTTCCCTTTCCTATTAGGATTATTTCACTCCTACTTGTATCTATGTTATGTTATATTTGTGAGGAACATCAATAATGAAATGTTATGAACAGGAAAGTTGCTGATTTAAGGCTTCACCACAGTCTAAATTTTTCTGTCAATAAAAGAGTTCATTAAATGTATTCTCTGTTTATTATTTATTATTTATTATTATTTATTTGATTTGTATGACCGCCGCTCTCGGAAACCGGCTCGCGGCGGTTCACAACATTTTAATACAATACAATATATTAACCATTAAAATTCCCCATTAAAACCCCATTAAAACAATGACTAAGTCACAATGATGGCGATTAAAACTATTCCCGTACAGGCCCACTGGATGAGCAAAAGGGAACGGAGGATAATTGGGCATAGGATGGAACACTCTGGGGAACCAGGTCAGTTTAGTACTGGCCTCCCCCCTCCGGGGAGAGGAGTCCGATCTTAGCCCCGGGCCATCACCCGGCCTTAGACAAACGCCTGGCGGAAGAGCTCCGTTTTGCAGGCTCTGCGGAACTCAGAGAGCTCTGACAGGGCCCGCAGCTCTTCAGGGAGCTCATTCCACCAGGTAGGGGCCAGGACCGAAAAGGCCCTGGCCCTTGTCGAGGCCAGGCGTGCCTCCCGGGGTCCTGGGATCATCAGCAGATTCTTACCCGCAGAGCGAAGTGCCCTGCGGGGGGCATAAGGAGATAGGCGGTCCCTCAAGTATGCAGGACCCAAGCCGCGTATAGTCTTAAAGGTTAGTACCAAAACCTTGAACCTGATCCGGAAACAAACTGGCAACCAGTGCAGCTGCTTCAGCAGAGGCTGAACATGGGACCTCCAAGATGATTTAGTGAGGACCCGTGCAGCTGCATTCTGTACCAGCTGTAACTTCCGGGTTAGAGACAAGGGTAGGCCCGCGTAGAGCGAGTTACAGAAGTCTAATCTAGAAGTAACCGTTGCATGGATCACAGTGGCCAGGTGTTCCGGGGGCAGGTAGGGCGCTAGTAGCCGAGCTTGGCGTAGATGGAGAAACGCCGTCCGGGCTACCTTAGTGACCTGGGCCTCCATGGAAAGTGAGGCATCCAGAATCACTCCCAAATTCCTGGCTTGGGGCACAGATGACAATTGTACCCCGTCCAGGCAGGGAAGACGCGCTTCCTGTTCCTGCTCCCTTCGGCCTAGCCAAAGGACCTCCGTCTTGGAGGGGTTGAGTCTCAGGCGGCTCTTCCTGATCCATCCAGCCACTGCTTCCAAACAACTGGCGAATTTTTCTGGGGGGAGATCTGGCCGGCCATCCATCAAGAGATAGAGCTGGGTATCATCAGCGTACTGGTGACACCCAAGCCCATAACTCCGTACCAGCTGAGCCAGGGGACGCATATAGATGTTAAATAACGTGGGGGAGAGCACCGCTCCCTGTGGCACCCCACATGGGAGTGCAAAGGAGTCGGATAACTCCTCCCCCACAGCGACCCTCTGTGATCTGTTCTCTAGAAAGGAGGATAGCCATTTAAGAGCCACCCTTCCAATCCCAGTATCAGCGAGGCGGTGAACCAAGAGCTCGTGGTCAACCACATCAAATGCGGCTGACAGGTCTAATAGCACGAGAATGGCCGACCCGCCCCGGTCCAGCTGGCGCCGGAGATCATCTGTCAGGGCGACCAGCACAGTCTCCACCCCATGGCCAGGACGGAAGCCAGACTGGTATGGATCAAGGGCCGAAGTTTCCTCCAAAAATGCTAGGAGCTGGTCCGCGGCGGCCCTCTCAACCACCTTGCCCAGGAATGCAAGATGCGATACCGGGCGGTAGCTGGCGGGGTCCCGCGGATTCAGCGATGGTTTTTTCAGAAGAGGGCGAACCACTGCCTCCTTGAGCCGCTGAGGGAATTCTCCCGATGTAAGGGAGAGGTTTATAATCTCCCTTATGGCTCACAGCATCATGCAGAAAGAAGCATCATGCATAAGGGAAGCCACCATATTACCACTAGTGAACACATTCATCCGGATGTAATTTTCCACATTCTCTATTAAAAGTAAACTTATGACTTCACAACTGATCAAAATTTTAACTGGGAACACTGTCATTCAAAACTAAACATGCAGCTTTAAAATATTTAAAGCCACCTGTACGTAGGCTACATCAATCAGACATTTTCTTTAAAAAGACTTAAATAAGGGATAGTGTTTGATAGCCTGGCTTCTGACCTTTCAGGGTTTGTTTATTGAGCAAGTAGCTGTCAGCCTAATTAAAGTTTACATTCCATGAATACTTTAATCAATTAAATCTGCACAAATGTGCATAAACATACCACAGCACTTCTCAGAGGATATAGCATTCTGTCTTTTACGCTGCCCATGCACTAACTACTTAAGAGAGTCACTTTCTTCTTACAGCAGAATAAATGCTTCTTCTCAATGGGCACCATCTATCTACAGTTTTATAAATACTCATTTAAATGATTAACTATGCTGCCCAATTAACCAGGGCATTGTTTAGGCCAGGGGTAGTCAAACTGTGGCCCTCCAGATGTCCATGGACTACAATTCCCAGGAGCCCCTGCCAGCAAATGCAAATGCTGGCAGGGGCTCCTGGGAATTGTAGTCCATGGACATCTGGAGGGCCGCAGTTTGACTACCCCTGGTTTAGGCCATCAAAAGCTTTTTGGGAAAATCTGCTAACCTGATTAAGGGAGCAATCCTCATGGCACTTGCTTGGAAGTAGGTACCACTGAAATATGGTTTACGTCTATGTAACATGAATAAAAGCCTGGCCACGCTTGATGTGCTGCCCAGTCTTAACCAAGTTTGCTCAGATACAAGTCACACCAAAAATGACAGGACTATTCCTAAATAACTGCTATAATGATTATATTCTAAAAGTTGCAGGTCTAGTGAGCCATCTATGTTTGCTCAGCTGAATGCCTGCAGCCCAGCTAGTGATCCTGCTTCTGAAAAAGCTCTGGACACATACTCTTTACAGGTGCACAATGTTGTAACACATGCTTGTGTTAAACACAGGAGAAGTAGCAATTACAGGTCTTCTCTATACTCCTGCAAGGCAAGGGCTGCTCATTTCTACCATGCGTTCATCATAAGACTGAGCTGTGCAAAAAAGAAAAGATCACTTCCTTCTGAATGTGTGTGAGGAGGCAAGAGTCTTTGCTCCTTCCCTTCTGGCTGGGCTGAGTGCAAGGGCAATGCCACCTGCATGGGTTTGTCTTAATTTCCCTGCTGTGCTGAAAGCTAAACTGGAGCTTGGAAGTTTTTGCCTAACTTCAATTCTATGCAACAAGGGCAGGAGCAACAGATAGCTTCAAGCTGGTTTGGCAGTAACAGAGAAGGAGCATATTCACTCAGCAAAGGTCAATTTCCCATGTGCTTCTGTGCTTTTTCTTTTTCTATGACCACTTGTCTTCTCTGGGGTTCTGTCTCCCTCTTTCTCTGCCAGTTTGTATGCATGTGTATCGCCTTTACACGCATACTGTCCCCACATCCTCTCTGTGTCCACTGTATTCCCTTGTGCTCTGCATGCATCACCCTCTGTGCTAATTATTATTATACTAACTATATTTCCTCTGTGGGTCTGCCCTGTGACTTGTGTTATGTTTGTCAGTGTGCTTTGTGTGTGCCACTGGGACTTTATATACACAACCAATCAGATCTCCAGTGGCCAATAAAAGCCCCACCTGGCCACACCTACTTTCTGAAAATACTCGGCAGGCTCCAGGAGGCACCGCTGTGCCCCTGGATGCCATGCTGGGGATCCCTGCCTTGCGATGCATACCCAGGAAAGCAGACAAGTGGTGGTCCTCCTCTTTTACCCCAAGCCTTTTGCTTCTCTTGATTTCAGTGTTATTTATTCCTAGAATATATGGGTGCTTCACAAACAAGTTTGCCTGCATTTAAACATTTTATTAGGAAGCAGAGTCTACTGAGTGCAATAGGATTTACTTCTGGCTATATATAAAATCAGGTCCTGCCAAAGATGGTAAGAGAGTGGTGGCTGGAAAAGAGGGTCCAAACAGAAACATATTTGCCACCATATGCAGTTATAAGTTGTGAGCACAAAAAGGACTGAATGAAGCCGAGTGAGAGAATGCAACTACACACGCGAGGTGCCTTACATGCCCACAATGGCCATTCCTTTTACAAAATTCTGGCAGAAGGCTTGCTTCATGCTGAAGACCTTACAAAGCAAACTTTCTTACAGATTCTCCACTCTGGTGTTCTGAAGTATATTATAACCCATATTACACAGACACACACGTTTATCATACAATTTGTATTCTTAGAAGGTGTGTGCTGTGTACTCTGCTGCCTCCTCTAACATTTATGGATCTCAAAACCAAAACTAAATGAACAAGATAAGTAAGATCAACCATTGCCACAAACAAGACTTTTGTTTGTGGTCCTCTTTATCTCTGAAAGTTTGTTAAACATATGAACTAACATCTATAGAAGCTGCCAGCATTTGTTATTTAGAAGCCCTATACGCAAGTAATATTGACCTAATCACTGATGAGAAGCCCCAGGGTGGGATTCTCCCACAGGCCAAAAGTTATCTAGTGGATTCTCTGGTATGCATTTCTAATCATGTCATCATACAGTATATTTCAAGGGACCCAAGCACTTCAGGAAGTAATCTACAGTTCTGCAAAGCCAGCCAACATGAATCACATTTTTATCCCACTCATTTTCCAAGGGGCTCAAGACTATATACATGGTTCTGCCGTATAGGCCAATTACTGGTCCTGTCACCCAGGAAGCCTCATGGCAAAGCACGACTCTTCCTATTTTAACAAAGTAACCACAACCTCACGGCCGCTCCATCTCGTCCGTGCCACATTACCGGGGCAGGGGGAAGCTCACCAAAGAACCTCAACTGCCTCAGAAGAAGGCAGCAAAGTCTCGGAGGCCTTTTTTGCCTGAAGCCATTCGTCCAGGCTCAATGAAGTCCTGCTTTCCAGCGCCCGGGCACACTGAAGGGACTGCCTCGCTTCCTTTCCATTTCCACAGCTGCGCGAAAGGCAGCAACTCAACAGGTCTGCAGCCGAGAGGGAGGGGGGGGGTGTGGCAAGAAGCTCAGCCCGCGACCAAGCAGCGTCTAAAAGTGGCCCAAAGCGAGCGAGGATGGGCTCCGACATGCTGGGAACGGGGCGGGGGCGGGGATGCCTCCACCAAACCCTCCAGCGAGAGCAACCGCATGGCGCTCTTAGCACGAGGAGCGCCGCTTCCCTCCCTCGCCCCCATCCCGGACGCCCTTGGGGGGACTTCGCTCTTCCCCCCTCTCGCAGCCGCCGGCCGCCAGGGAGACGGCAGAGTTGACTTCTCGCCCCCCAGAAGCCCCGCGACCCGGGCGGCAGAGCGACACCCCCGCCGGAGGCAACGAGCCGCGGCACTCTCCACGCCCAGGAGGTCCCCGGCTCGTCTTTCCTCCGCGTCCAGCGAGACTCTTCCACCCCCCGGCCGCAGCCAGCCAGCCAGCCAGCCCCCTTACCTTGCGGACCAGCCCGAGCCTCGCTGGGGACTGGGATTCCCCCGACGCCGCTTCCATAGGCGCTCGCCTCGGAGCCCCGCCCTGCAAACTTCCCGACCTACCCGAGACGGGGCGGGGGCTGCTGCGCCGGGCGCGCTCTGCGAAAACCCTCCTGCTCCGGCGCCTCTCCGTCCAAGCGGCCCTTCTGAGGCTGGAACGAGGGCACACAGGCGGCCCGGGACTCCGGCCACCCGGGGCCGCCGAGCGAGGCGAGCTGCTTTCAAGCAGCGGCCTCGTGTCCTTCTTTTTGTGCCGGTGGCATGGCAGTGGGGGCGCAGGGCCCCGCCTTGGGAGCAGCGGTCTTTTCTCTCCCCCACCCCGCACTCTCGCGTCTTCACCAGCAGAGTGATAGGCAGGAATACCACAGGTGTATTCTGGCTCTCCACACTTGTAGTAAAAAAAAAATCCCACTAAGGCTTCTGCCTGTCGCCTACCTGTTAAAGGTGCTGAAGGCCCGACACACACCTGCAGGTAATCCCAAGAAGGGAGCAGTAAAATACCAGGCGTTATTTTTCCCCCTTGCTGTAAGAACTAACAGAAGCCAGTGTGTCTGAACTGGTGTACAGTGCTTCTCCTAGCTTGCTGCTGGGATGAGGTGTAAGAGCATCCCAGAACACCTGATGCAACCACGAGGAAAACAGTTCATACCAGAAATAAAGTTCCACCCAGTGTGCTCCGAAGAGCAATGTTTAGTGGTATGGGTATGTTCATGTATTTGGAGTGACAGCCAAACCTTTCTGATAAATATGAGAAAAAAACTTACATCCTTGCAATAACAAAACACTTGATGTAGAAGAGCAAAAAATGTCCTTGGTTCTTTGGTGCCAATGCCTGTTTCCTGTGTGGTGTTGTGCTACTGGCTTAAACACAATTTGTTGTTGTTATGTGCGAAGTCGTGTCCGACCCATCGCGACCCCATGGACAATGATCCTCCAGGCCTTCCTGTCCTCTACCATTCCCTGGAGTCCATTTAAGTTTGCACCTACTGCTTCAGTGACTCCATCCAGCCACCTCATTCTCTGTCGTCCCCTTCTTCTTTTGCCCTCGATCTCTCCCAGCATTAGGCTCTTCTCCAGGGAGTCCTTCCTTCTCATGAGGTGGCCAAAGTATTTGAGTTTCATCTTCAGGATCTGGCCTTCTAAAGAGCAGTCAGGGTTGATCTCCTCTAGGACTGACCGGTTTGTTCGCCTTGCAGTCCAAGGGACTCGCAAGAGTCTTCTCCAGCACCAGAGTTCAAAAGCCTCAATTCTTTGACGCTCGGCCTTCCTTATGGTCCAACTTTCGCAGCCATACATTGCAACTGGGAATACCATAGCCTTGACTAAACGCATTTTTGTTGGCAGGGTGATGTCTCTGCTTTTTAGGATGCTGTCTAGATTTGCCATAGCTTTCCTCCCCAGGAGCAAGCGTCTTTTAATTTCTTTGCTGCAGTCCCCATCTGCAGTGATCTTGGAGCCCAGGAAAATAAAATCTGTCACTATCTCCATTTCTTCCCCATCTATTTCCCAGGAATTGAGAGGGCCGGATGCCATGATCTTTGTTTTCTTGATTTCACAACCTTATTACTAGAATAGCTTTACATTTCTTTTTCTTATGGTGTCCATACCAGGCTGAGGAGCCTGGGGGGACCATTTCCTTTGCCCCTCCTGTTTCATCCCCAACCAGAGGGGCATCATCATCCATCCCACCTGGGCTCCTTCTGGCATCTCGGTGTCCGGGCAGCTGAAGACCTGGCAGTTTTATACCAGAAACAACAATCTCTGCGGGGGTTCCAATTGAAGGGGAAAATGCATAGTGTTCAATATCATAGGGACAGTAAGGTAATTAAACTACAGATTAAGAACCAGGAAAGGTTAGGGTGGGCGGAGTTAAGAAGAGAAAGCCTGTGCTTGTTTACTCCCAGGCAAGGAGCCCTGTGTTCTGCAGGGTTTACTCCTGCTTATGCATGGATACAGTTGGAGCCTTAGGCATGGATTAGACTTGTGGGGAAGTGGGTATGAGAAAAGTAAGAATTTCGCTTGCATAAATTATGCTAGTGGGAGATCCTGTGTAATTTAAATTTAGGGCATTTTTCTTGCTATTCAAACTGAGTCACAATTGCATTTTAACTCCCATATCTCTTGTCCTTGTCCCTCTGTGTTATATTACCCAGTGAAAACCTCTCTTGTGCTATCCCTTGATCTTTTGTATTTTGAGGCTGAGAGAAATATGACATAGCATTACATTTATAGCATTATCTAGTCGTTTGTAATCTTTATTGTTTTCTCTGAATCCTCTACAGTTTACAGATAACAAAGTATGCTGTCCCAAATATTTCTGACAAAGTTTCCTCTGTGCTTAGAAGAACTATGCATCCTTCCATTTCTGTAACAGTTCTGGCAATGCAGTTCTAGCAATGTAGTGATACGTTAAGGGAGAATACCTCCCTGTGCTATGCTTGTGTCGTTTTAAAAAAAGATCAGGGAATTTCTGGAATCAATAAATTATGACTGGGCCAAAATACAATGGAAAGCCCTATTCAGTTGTTATATTTGATTGCAACTATGGGACAAGCACACACAATCCTCCTGATATGGCAGCCATTTCTTCTGGGCAACATGTATATTTCCCTGCTTTGGAAAATGCCTCTGGAATCTCATATTAAACTGTCTGGTAGACATGATCCAAGATGGAAAATCCACTTATTACCCTTTCAGAAGTAATGGTGATTACATATATCCCAGCTTGCTAGGAGTGGTGGTATATACATTTAATTATAAATAAATAAATTATAAAAATAAATAAAAATGGCATGTAACACATTTGCCTCTTATACACAGTCAAGCATAATGATGGAAAGGACTTTTAAGAGTGACCCTTGCATGCAAAAGAATCAATACATCTAATTCTCAAGATGCCCAGATCTATGACCACTTAGAAACTGGAGCCATGAATAGACAAAACAGATTTTTGTACAAACCTAAAAATGTCCCAGGTTTACAGAAAAATCTGAAATCTAAAAAAAGAATTTTAAAGAAGGATTAAACCAAATAATAGAAGCAGTGCTTATAGCTTTAAGAAATTAATGCCATCTTAGTATTGTTGAAGGGATTGCTAGAAAACCAAACAGTACTGTCAGTTTTAAAGTTTGGTTTCCATCAGCATAAAACCCAGGGAACAGTCAGAACCCATTCTGGGGCTGATTTGGCCTTTGAGGGAGGACTCATCAGGCTGCCAGCAGCCACCAGGTGACTTGATCCCATGCAATATGGCATGACTCACTCGGGAATGGCTGCTTCCTACTGTTCAACCACAGCCACTCCATGAAAGCCAGTGTGGTGTAGTGATCAGAGATCTGGGATGCACAGATTTGAATCCATCGCTCCCTCTGCCATAGAAGCTTGCTGGGTCCCTCCCAGCTTAAAGTATCTCTTGCTTGTTGCTCTAAGGATAAAATAGAGAACAGGAAAACAATGTGAACTACTTTGGATACTCATTGTAGAGAAAAAAATGAGGTATACATGAAGAAAATAAATAATATAGGTGAAGATGGGGCAGATGTAGCTTGGCTGGTACATGGGAAGGAAAGAAGGAAGTAAGAAGACGTTAGAGGCCGTTGGGACTTTCAGGGAAGAGAAAGTAAAAATAATGAGAGAAGGGAAAATGGGATTTACTAAATTAGAATTCCAAACTGCATCCCTATATCTAAGAATGTTAAAATTGAGCATGTATGCACTATGCACGTATTTATCTGGTCCAATAGCCTCGAATGGATATGGTATAATGACCTGAGAGATTCCTGCTAGAATTTATCAAGGACAGAACAATTAGCTATTTCCCCTTAACCTGGAAGGACTCTAACCAGTCAATATCCTATGTTCTAGCAGCAGGGGATATAGGTTTCTATATAGGCCTAATTCCAAGGAGGTAAGAGCATAGCAACTGAACTGGGAGAACATATCAGTTCTGCCAGCACCCATGAATCACAGAGCAGCATTCAGACAACCAGCCCTATCAGCCATATATCTACCTAGTACATTGTTATACTACCCTACCTCCAATGAGCTCAAGGTAGTATACCTGGCTCTTCCATCATGTTTTATTGCAACAACTACATGGCAAGAGAAGGCTTAGGCTTACGGTCTCCCAAATTCCAGGACTATATCACATTAGTTGTGGAAACATTAGCTGATGCCAACATCCCAATGGCAGGAAACAAGGCAGGAAACCTAGTACCTATCCATGTGAACAAAGGGAGTTTGTTAATTGAAGGATAGTGTAGGGGTTGATCCATCCTTTGGCTGTTTGTGCTGAGTGGGCCTCAGTGCCAACACTGCATTACTTGCTCTAAAATCAGAGTTTTCTGTCTTGGCTGGAGGCCAGCTGTGATTGGGTGCCCTTGGTGTGACCAGCTGCTGAGGGGCAGGGCTATTAGCTTCATACTTAATTGGTATCCTAAACTTGAAGGCAGGGATTGAGGAAATTTTGTTTTTCTGCTTGCATGAGCTTCTAGAGGATATGCCAGGCATTGAACATGTAAAAAAGGTGGCTTGAGCCTTCTCTGCCCTTAGCACAGCCATAGAAACTATGCTAGTACGACCTGCTTCTGACATATCTCCAGGACATGCTAGTGTAATTCTTCATTGGAATCCTTGGCCCTTTCTGTTCCAAGATTTAGAACTACGCTGTTAATGGCTAACCTAAGCTATTCATAACGTGGCCTTAAGATTTTTATAATTATTACTGAGTTTCATGGAGACACAGGAAATTGGTGCTCTGGCCCTTTAAAGGCGGTGACCTCCAATTCATGCAAACAGACTGAACTGAAGTAAGAGCAATTTCACCAGCGATATCAAAAGCATGAGCCCCTCCCCGTTGCTTTTGTATCATTTTGAGAGTAATTGATTTCTATGAGTATAGTCTTTCTAGAGTTGCAACGCTTAACTTCCTAAAATTAGATCTCTCTAAGTTAAGTCAAGCACAAAGTTCACATATTTTACTGCCCTTAATGAAGATCCCTCAAAAGGTTTCCCATCCCCTTCCACATCATGTTCCTGCTGAGCTCCCTCCCCTCCTTAGGCACTGATCCCATATCTCCAGAAATTTTCCAAGCTGGAGCTGGCTACCCCATGAGAGAGAGACTTTTACTTTTATGGTTGTATTGTGTCATATTGTGAAAAAATAATGCAAGTGAGCAGTTTAATATTGGCAAAGCTTCATTGGAAATACTGTGTCGAGTTCTGTGGCACTGTGGATCAATGAAAATGATGCTGGGTTAAAAAGAAATCAAAAAGAGGTGTACAAAGATGCTAAGCAGTCTAAAAGTAAATTATGAACAGCAAAAGAAGAACTAAACTTGCTTTGTCTGATGACAGGAAATTTTTAAAAGACTGTCAGCAAGGAAACACAATAAGGATAGGTTAAGAAGCAATGTTTTTATCTTACAGGAGACACCAGAACCTTCACTTTCATTTTCATTCTCTACTTTGACAATAAACAATAGGTAATTGAGAAGCATTCTGTGAAAATTAGACACTTTTACAAGCATGAACACCTTGAACCAGTGTGCATCCTAGTTACATAGACTGAAGGCACATCCTTAAGCCTTGCCTCTATTTAAGAATAGCCCAAGAGCATCATAATAATACCAACATATGTCAGCATATCAGCAGCTGGATGTTCATCCAGTGGGGAAAACTACAGCTCTATTGAGTCAAAATGGGGATTTGGAAAAACAGCACTGGGGTGGAAGGCTTAACATCCCCTCCCTCTGTGCAGGAGTCCTAATCCCATCAGAGCTGTACTAACACAAAACCAAAAATAGAGGTAGTCTGTTTTTCTATGGTGACCTTATAACTGGAATCTACTACTTCAGACTGTATGTGGAGAGTTCAAATAATTGATTGTTCCTTTGGGTGCATGAGGGGGGGGAGGGAGAATCTTATATTTATAAAATGTTGAATATAAGGCTCCTAATCTACTTTCCCCCCAGTTTTTTTAATGTAATAGCTTTTTTTTCCATGTGGAAAAGAATTATGTGAACCATCAGTGTGCATTCTGAAGGGATACAGTCCACTTTATGACCTGAGAAAGAACAGGCCTATGCTTTTAATACTTAACATTTACATATTACTATTCAAGGATCCTCAAATGAACCTTTGCAGACCTGTGGAGTAAGAAAAGAAAATAATATTTTGCTTATATTTTAGTGAAATGCCAAACAGTGGGAATGTTCAAAACTTGTAGCATGGCACTGCTTTCCATTGTGAGCTGAATATTTTCAAATCTGCCAATAAGGCAGAAAGGTTTGGTTTATTGGCTTTTGATGTTAAAACAGCCCTTAACCTCACACTAAAATAGCCTTTTCCTTTCTGCCTCCCATGGAGGGATGTGGCATTTGTAAAGGGCTGTAGATCATTGATAACAATACATGCTTGGAATGTGGAGACCCTGCCATCTCTAGAAAAAGGCTTTTAGGATGGTAGCAAGCAGAGTTTTCCTGAGAGCTATTGCCACATGCAGTAAACAATGTTACAGCACTGGTAAGGTTACAGGGCAATCGTAAACTGAGTTCCACCCTTCTACTGAAGTCAGTGGGCTTTGGGGAGGTTAATTCTGTTTAGAATTACATTGTTATTCGATATAATGTGGTTTCGTATGTTTTCTGAGAAAGGTTTTTCAAACACAGTAAACAAACTTTTCCTTTGTCTGAGCTGACTCTGTTTCCTACACTAGTTAAGCTATAATGTGGAGGGAATAGATCAATGCACCTGCAGGTATATTGAATATTCTTGAAGATAAAATAGGTAAAGGTAATGGGGATGAAATGGTTAAATAATCTGCGGGCAGAAACAAGATGAAAATGTGGTGATTTCCCATAACTTTCATTTTCCAGTTTGTGATGAATGCTGAACTATATCCCTTATTTCACAAAGTGTCAGGTGGGCTTCCTTTCAAAGTCAGGGGCCATTGAATCATTTTAATGCCCCAATTTATCCCATTAAAGTTTTATCTTGGTTTCTTTAGGCACTGCTGCTGCTCAGAACACCTGTAACATAATCTTTATGCCTCAGTGGCTTGTTTCCATTTGACACGTCTCAAATTGTCTTACACACTTATCAGCAAAGAATGAATAGGGATTACTTCACCCAGCGGCAATGGAAGAACTGAGCCATTGGAGTGAACTATACATTGAACTGCATCTAGCAATTGTAGATAACAGTTTAGGGTGGCAAGAATAAAATTGGAATGGCTGAAAAGATTTTAAGCAGCTACCTAATTATCTTAAATAAAATTGAACCCTTACCTTGGAGTTTATTATGAACTGGTGTCTCAAAGACACCCATATTTTTTTTAGCATGCAACAAGAACTAGACAAATTGAGTTAACTGAAGGTAAGACAAGGGATTCTTTTCCTGCTCAGTTATTCTTAAATGATGTACACATATGACCCTGCTACAGTTAACAGATGACTATGTGGTTTACAAGCTTGCTGCCATGGAATCAAATAACAGTTGGTCAGGTAAAGAATTACCCTTCATTAACCTGAATCAGGTCTTTACATGAGACACTTTGCAAAGCAAGCTATTAAGAACATGAATAGGTATTGACATGTGTCTATAGAAGTTAGTAGAGGCTACTATCTAAAATGATCTTGTCATTCATTTAAACATCATTATAGTTCTTTTGAAGGGTCCAAAGTGCTCCACATGCGTAATAAAGTAATTCTTACAATAGATTTGTAAAATAAGTCAGTATTATTATCCTTTCATATTCGGAGCTGAGATGCAGCAGCTTGCCTAAGGCAATCTAGCTCACTTGAGATTTGACCCTAGGATGCTCTGGTCCATAGCTTACACTCTTAGTCATTACTCTATATTTACGGCTAAACATATTTATGCAATTTGTGTCCTAGCACGTCCTGATGTTTTAACAGTATGGCAATCTGATCATTTAAGCTGTAAGAAGAAACCAGCAATGTCAGACTGATGAAGTATTTTTTAGAATCTGCAATCTTGTTCCCTTTGACAGCAGTTAGTACTGGTCAGTATACTCAATTCCATAAAAGTCATTCCTACTGAACTACTTCTGGAACATCTAAAGTGAACATCTAAAGTGGAGAGCCAGTTTGGTATAGTGGTTAGGAGTGCGGACTTCTAATCTGGCATGCCAGGTTCGATTCTGCGCTCCTCCACAGCATCCAGCTGGGTGACCTTGGGCTCGCCACGGCACTGATAAAACTGTTCTGACCGGGCAGTGATATCAGGGCTCTCTCAGTCTCACCTCCCTCACAGGGTGTGTGTTGTGGGGAGAGGAATGGGAAGGCGACTATAAGCTGCTTTGAGCCTCCTTCGGGTAGGGAAAAGCGGCATATAAGAACCAACTCTTCTTCTAAACTCCGCTTTCTTCTTATCAATTCAATATAGATATGGATCATTAGAAACATCAATAAATGAAAATGGTAAACCGTGACCGACTGGAAGTCAGTGTAGTTTAGTGTTTTGAATGTTGGATGAGGAGTCAGGAAACCTAGGTTTGAATCCCCATTCTGCCATGAAGGCTTGCTGGGTGATCCTGGGTCAGCCTAACCTACCTCATATGGTTGTTGGAAGGATAGTAGGTGAAGACAATGATATAAGTAAACGATATAAATGAAGTAAATATTTTTTAAAGTTTGGTTTTGGGGGCTATTAGTTGCCTCTCTAATGTGTACTTGAGTCCAGGAGTGGTTTAAGGATTTGTGGGGCCCATAGCACCAGAGCCACTTTAAGGATTTGAGGGGGCCCTAGCAGAGTAGGAGCAGCCAGGTTGGGGGTGGAAGGGCCCCCCACAGTGGAAAGAGGTGTTGCTCAGAATGTCCTTAAAGAGGAAAACAGGGGGAAGAGAGAGGCTACAGCCTTGATCCATGGACGATAATGCACCGTGTGGGGCTTGTAGCACATGCTACACAGATAAACTGGCCCTGGTTGAGTCACACTGACATATTTAATGGAATTAACTTGACTCTCTAGTTGCATTTCCACAGAGATTTCTGAAACTATGATCACAAAAGACAGATATATATCAAGATCAACTATTTTGAATTTTTCATTGGAAAGAGAGTATCTGTCTCATTAAAAAGCACAAAGATCATGAAGTTATTTTGTCTTGTAGGATGCTGTGATGAACTGTGCTATTCCATTGATCTGTTGCAGTTATAGTGGGCATGAACATCCCCCTGAACTGAAACATTCTCTGCTGGTGGGAAAATGAGACACATTGCCTAATCTAATAATTTTCCATCTGGCAATTTGGCACAAGAAAAAAAACAACCCTGAAATGATTAATAGTTGCTTAAAGCTAAACTCCTTTTCTTTACTGAGTCAGCTAAAATGGGTGGTTGTATTTCAAGAAGAAAAATGTTCTCACTACTCCTTCTTGCTATACTGGTTTCCTTTAAAATGGAAGCTTATTTGTGGAAAGAAAAATGGTGGATTTGTAGAAAGTTGCAACTAACTGATTTAGATAATTAATGAGAAAAAGTGTGGCATCCGGCTTACATTTATTTTAGTCTGTGTCTGTACTGGAATAGATATGTGGATCGGTTGGATGTCTGAAACACAAGTGAACTGTGTAATTATTCAGATGGGCCTGATTGCTAGTGTAATACAATGTAACAGAAAGTGGTGAAAATAGTTTAAATGTAATCCTGGCTTCATGCCATTTTTATATCTTCTAGACTAGATATAAATTCACTGAAAATAGCCCTGATTATTCATCCATTTGGTTTAAGTCTTCTTAATGCAATTATTTAATGTGCATGCTGTTAGTTCCACAAAACACAATTTTAAAAACAAATATATAGAAGCAAACAACAACTGCTGGTTCTTAATTTTTGGTCTCTGGATATGAATTAGGAATACAACAGGGTCATTCCTCTCTGTAACACAATTTTCAAAGCTAACTGTAAATATTTATTGTTAAGTGGAAGTTCTAGTGCCAGGATTCTACAAGAGTATGACTATTTTCAAACTATTTTTTAATTCCGTTTTAGTAATTGGTTGCTAGATTTTTTGTCACTTCATACAGACCCATTTTAGTAATCAGATGCTAGCAAAATCTATTTACATGTTCATTCAAAACTGCTTGTATGAGGTTAATAAAGCATGGGTGAACTGCTTTTGAGAGAAAACGCTTTCTTCTGGTTTTCACCACTTCATTGCACTTCTGAATTGCTGTGGTGTGTTGTTTAAAATGTCCATAACGCTTCCTGCAATGTCGTTCTTCCCCCACCCTTTTCTCCCACATGATCTTCTGGGTGGTTTTTTGAATGTTCTAAATGGTGCTACTATAGCACTGACCCCATAACTTCAGTGCTATAGCAACACCATCCAGATGCCTTGACTCCATTGGCTCAGTAGTGTTGCTATAGCACTGAAGTGCTATATTAGCTTAGCACTCTAGTAGCACCATTTAGAACATTTAATAAACTCTGAGGAAGATCGCATGGGGCGGAGGGTGGGGGAGGAAGCAGCACTATTTGGAATAAGATGGCTCATTAAGGGAGGTATATTTGCTATATGAAATCCCTGTCCCTATCCCTTTATGTGTCCTGCGTGCATCCCTGACTCTGGCAAAACATGTAATTTAGCTCCATTCTCTGAGCAGCACTCTGTGATGGGAGACCAGGAACTGCTGAGTGCATGCTCTGTCATCCAGTTCAATGTTCCGTACAGACTAATTTGGGGGGGGGGGTCCAAGTACTAAGCTCAAGGGTGAATAGAGGTGAACACATCCAGTTTAGAAGATCCTGGTTCTTCCAGTCCCAGAACATTCTAAGCTGATGGTTGACTCTGGGTGTCCTTGAGTGTGGTTGTTTGTAGGGTGCTGCTCTTCAGAGGAAGTATTGTCCTAATACCGGGCCAGGTTAAGTTCTCATGATTTTTCACACAGTACATAATTTTGCAAAAGTAAAAATCTGTATAATAACTTTAATGTTTGAACGTACCACATCTCAAAATATTTTTAAATCTTAAATTATCTTTTAAAATGCCTCTGGAATCAGATTATGTTTGGTGGTGACCTTACATGTGTAGACAAGCCAGCTATGTGGATAAATGGAGGAAGAAAGTGATATGTGATAGAAAGACGGATGATAAAGTGACTCACAATCTGA
Source organism: Paroedura picta (assembly GCF_049243985.1). Classification (NCBI taxonomy): domain Eukaryota; kingdom Metazoa; phylum Chordata; class Lepidosauria; order Squamata; family Gekkonidae; genus Paroedura; species Paroedura picta. The sequence goes on along the minus strand of NC_135377.1, from coordinate 43,446,252 downwards.
TAAAAGAAGGTGCTGCACCATTATATATGTGGTGCCTGAATTAGTGTTCCACTTGCATCCCAAACCCTGTAAATACTGGGAATAAAATACACTGCAGAAATATGTCAGCAAGACAGTCCTGCAGCTGCCCTATAATCAGAAATAAAACAAAATTCACTGTGAAAAGATTGCAGGCAATAAAGATTATATTGTTTTCTTTGCTCGTATAATTCTTTTTGCTGAACTTTCACATTCACTTACTTGGACTGGATGAACAAGTTTTGATGCAACACGTAAAGGGCCAATGTATTAGAATATTGTGTCCACTTTCTACTTCTGGCAGAATGAATGAGAAATACTGGATTAGGAGTTCTTCATCAAAAGCACAGGGAATACTGAGTTTTACATATTTAAAGTGAAGGCCTGAGAGTCATAACAAGGCAGTCCAAATTCAGAAAATTAACATTTAAAAAACAAACAGGTTCCCCATGATATAACAGACCTGTATCTTTGAATTCTGGTGAATATATTTCCTATAAATAATGAATAAGATCTAGGACAAAAATGAGTTATTAGGCATTGACCTGGTTTCATAAAGGATGATAAATACTGTTGAACCAATATAGGTGATTTTTTTTAATTTTAAGAGCCAGTTTTCATAACCCATAAGTGTGTGACCAGCTGGTAATTTAGTCTCTGAGAGAACATCTAGATTTTATATGTTTGTGCCATAGGCACTATCTTTATATAACATGAATATTAGCTGCCATTCTTCATGTGGGTGACTCACAATTTGGAATTGCTTCTGTGGGTTTTTTTTTAGCTCTTTGGCAAGTTTTCCAAAAGCTTCCCAAGAGTTCTGCTCTGACTCATAATAAATATAGAGACCAATAGCACCTTTAAGACCAACAAAGATTTATTCAAAACATGAGCTTTCAAGTGCATGCACACTTTCTCAGACTAAATGAACAACCATCATAATGATCTTGAAGAGGCAGAGACAGGGTCCATCTAGGTTGCCCATCACATCACTGGTTGGTCATGTCATCCTGTCTCTGTCTCTTCAAGATCGTTATGATGGTTGTTCATTTAGTCTGAGAAAGTGTGCATGCACTCAAAAGCTCATGCTTTGAATAAATCTTTGTTGGTCTTAAAGGTGCTATTGGTCTCCATTTTGTTGTGCTATTTTCAGACCAACATGGCTACCCACTTGAATCTAACTCATGTTAATGGATGCCCATTAATAGTAACATGCATATGTGATTATCCCTACAATCCGGGAATTGTAGTCTAGTTACCTACCCGGCAATTGTATAGTACCAACTATGATGTAGAAATGCCTGGAAATTCAGCTGCGTTTTCCAAACCAATACACGTGGACCAACAGAGGAATGCTAAACCATTCCTGGCACCTGCCAAGAGTGCCTAGAAAGTAGGCAAGGCCATTGTCCAGCAGGGCTTCTCATTGGTAGGTTATTCCTGTCTGCCCACAGGCATCACTAAGTAAAAAGCCTGTTCGGCATATAGAAGGTCCCAGGTTCAGTCACCATCATCTCCAGCTAAAAGGGAGATAGTGAAGATCCATTGCTAGTCTAAGTAGATATTACTGACTTTGATGGAACAAAGGTCTCATTCCCTGTAAGGCAGCTTCATGCATGTGTTGTGTGGAAACTGCAGCTTGAGGTTCAATTTGATTGCCAATAAACTGGCATTAATTTGGAAATTCCTTTTCCTTTAATCCTTATTGGTGCTGCCAAGGGGCATCTCTACTGCCTGCCACTCACTCCTGTGGTACTAGCCTTCCTCCTATCAACTGGGAAACATATCTTTTGTTCCAGATGTCACTGCCCATATAAAGAGGTGGTGCTCAATTTTGTCCATATATGTGTACATCCATTTGTTGTTCACAGTAGAAGGGATGAACTAACACAATTGAAAAGTGTTGCATCTGAGACAATGGAAGATGAAATGTCCAGCTTGGGTAGTTTATACATCATTGTTTGTTCATATGCAAGCCATAATTTCTTATAATTGTATCTGAAAGGTTGGTCTCAACGACCATGAAATAAAGATTGATAGATTGATTGAGCTATCACTTAATTTTGCACGTGATAACTGGGGATAGGGAACAAATTTGTGTGAATTGGCCTTGGTGACAGCCAACACAGAGAGGCTGAGCTCATCCAGACACCTTTAGCTGGAGGAATAACAGCAAGAATTATATCTCTCTGCTTGTTTATGACTATCACAATTAGCTCTCCTTTCAATTACACATAATTTTGTTTCCATGAAGAATATGGCAAATCAAAATATGCAGCTAATTAAGAAAAGCAAATGGCACTGTGTTTTCCTGCTAGGATCTCTTGCAGTACTGCTACTTGGCCAACTTTTTAACTGAAGTGTCAGGAGTAATATATGCAAGATAGAAACAGCTTTGCAATTACTCAAACAAATATTGACTCTTTTGCCTTGATGCATTTGGTTTATATATATATATATATATATATAAACATAACCCCCACCATCTATTGTGATTATATACACATCCTATACAAATTCTAGGAAAGCGATGATTAAAGATTCATTACTTATGCATTGGAAATAATAAATGGTGGGGGACCGGGGGAGTACTTGGACCGCTGCTTTTGATTCTTGGTGGACCATGCCATTAGAAATTTTAAGTTGTAATTTCCAGTTATTTGCCCATGAACAAATATGCCTTTGAAAACCAGATAAACAGAGATGGTTTTTAAAACATTTACAAATCCAATTTTTCTTTAAATTAATAAGTCACCTCCAAAGGGCTCCCAAACACTAAACTTCAAACAGATTATGAACGTGAGAAGCTTTTGTATTCACCTCTTTTTGTATTCTTTTTACCACTGTCAGATTTGCATTCTATTTGTTCAAATAACAGGTCCTTATCATCCTCTGCTTACACTGGCATGCTTGGGGAATACAAAGCTTTGTTTTCAGCTTTTGATGTGTAAGGGTCACATCCTCTCCTATAAGCAAAGAGTTATTGTGTTCATACCATTTCAACCTTTCTGTTCAATCTGAGTTTTCATCATAGTGTTCAGAAATCAAATGGCTTCTTGATGCAGGCACAGGGCATATGCCTTAAGAGTCCGCTCCATTTCCAAAGTCATCTGCTGCTGTTTCCATCACTCCCATGGGACACTACTTGCATCACATTTCATGTGAATTGTAGCCAAATCTTATTGTCCAGACTGCCTTTAATAAACTTCTGAATAGCAACTGATTTTGCCCCCCTCCCAACAAACAAAAAATCTACCAAAACCTCAGTACAATCATGCCAAATATTAAAACTAGCTAGCTAGAGTTAGATTTCAACAGCTGTCACTATCAACTTTCTAGGGCTACTTAGACCTCCCCCCCCCCAAGAAACCAGACATTGAGAAGAACTGTTATCAAGTGTAGGACTGTCTTTGTTATGACTTTCCTCAGTAAGAAGCTCTTTTCCAAAAACTATGTAACGAACATCAAAATCTGGTGTGTGTGTGTGAGAGAAGAAGTCAACTGACCTTCTCAGGGCTGTATCCGAGGTACACCAGTGCAAGGGCCAGTTATGATGGTGCCAGCCCCCTGTGCTTTTCCATGGTTCTCATGGCAGCAGCCTGTTGGCACAACCAAGGTGTAGGTCCCTGTGCCAGCATGGCTGTAGGTGGTTTGGGGACATAGCCAGATTTAGTTGACTTCTTGAACCTTTTCATCCTGGGAACACCTCCTTCCAGAGGCAGAAAGAAATGGCAACAACAAACACAGTGTAGCCCATAGGCACTAATTCCATGGAAAAATGAAGGCACCTCACCCCCTCCCACTGCAGCCATGCCAATTAGGCTTGGAGGAATTCAGGCTCAGCCAATCACCTTTTACTCCAGGACAGGCATGCCCCTCTACAGCATGCACTGGCACTCCTCCCAAAAACTTCACTCAGTACTTAGGGCACACAGCATGGAACACTGACTCCGAGTTCCCTCCCTGAAGACTTAGAGCAGTGGTCCCCAACCCCCGGTCCAGGGAACAGTACTGGTCCGTGGATCAGTCGGTACTGGGCTGCGGCTCCTCCTCGTCCTCCTCCTGCCTTGGGGGCTGGCCTGCCACTCTGCCACCGGCTCACCTTTGGTGCTCTCTGGAGGCTGCCATGGCTGGGAAGTCAGGGGTGCCAGCGGGAAAGCAAGTGGAGCAGGGGCTCAGGTGGTGGCAGCGACGTCCCTTGGCAAAAGACTACCCCCCCCCCCCCGGCCTCAGTAGAATTGTCAAGTGTTGACTGGTCCCTGGTGATAAAAAGGTTGGGGATCACTGACTTAGAGCCAGCAGCAAAGCACTTTGGTGGTGAGAAAAGCATGGAGAGGCCACTTAGCACTACAGGGCAGGCACTTAGTGCTAACACTCAAGGAGGAAACTAAGGTCCATACTCTGTGGCTGACCTCTCTCATTTCAGAAGCCTAACAAGTCTCAACCCAAAGGCATAACAAAGCACTGATGGGGAAGCAAGGACAAGGATCTCAAACCTGCTTCCCCCATGCTTAAGGTCAGCCGCTAGGGCTTGAGTTCATGCAGGGGCAGCATAAGTCATGGCTTCATAATACCATGGCCCAAGACCATAGTCATGGAAAAAGATCCCAGAAAAGTCTCCCAGGAGAATTTGGGGGCAACAGGTTTATTTAGCCACTATAAAACTTTTTCCATTTTCCAGGCAGAGAGGGTAGGATGCAGAGTGTTCAGAGACATCCTTTGACAACTGACCCCCCCCCCCCTTATGGACGTTTCTTGCTTGCCTAGATCGGATGCTTAGTTTGGCTGCAGCAGTGCAGAATGTCCACATGTGTTCTGAGGACACAAGTGTCAGGCAACCAAGTCTATCCAGAGGGAGACTGATAAAAAATCAGGCTATAATCCAGCAGGTCAGAGACTATTTGGCTAGGCAGCTGATGAATAATGGGGGGACCGAGTGGCTTTCTCCAGAAATAGGTTGTTGAGATTGAGAAAACCAGTAGCTTGAGAGAAGAAACAGCACCCAATGTCTTGATTTATGGATTGTGTGGGAGTCTCCCACTGGAAAAGCTTTCATCCTACATACACATTTGGTCACTAATAAGTGACAAGAGACCAGAGTCCAACTTGCAGGGCTCCTGGTTCGAGCTTCATGGTGCTTCACAAGCGCTGTTCAGCCACTGCTTCCCATTTATCATTAAGCTTGTCTGCCTGTTGATTGTGCCAAGTGTTCTCTTTGTGCACCGTGCCCTTTGCCAGAAATTCCTGTCCCCATGCCTCCAGCTGTGAGCTCATTCTTTTTTTAGACATGGGGGTCAAGTCATGAAGCCTCATGCGGTGAGTCTTTGAATTCCTGGCACTGCTTAGCTACTTAATTGGAATGCTGTTTTATGATGTGGAGGTGGAGAGTGGGTAGAGTGGGGACCAATGCCTGGAGCTCTCCATTTATTCAAGTGGAAGCGCTTTCAGTTTTGCTGTTTTGTTTTGTCAGTATAAGGTTATGATGGTTTAAAGGGGTGACCCTGCAAGAGTACAAGGACTTTTCTCCTCCCCCTTCACTCTATCATGATATTCCTTCTCACCCCTACTGGCATAGACCTCTTGGTACAAATGCTCTGGGAATTCCGCTTAGCACCAGCACAATAGTACTGTTACACCAGTGCAAATGCATCATCACGTTGTGTTTTATTCCCTATTGTCTGATCCCATTCACAGAAAAGATAGTTCTGCAGCCTTCGTAGTGAAGACAATGCCTATATTAATTGGTTTGGGCTTGCATTATTAGGCATTCAAGTGCCATGAAACTTGAAGATTTGAAAATCTTCCCAAGTATATTATTTTAAAATGTGTGGAGGAAATTGTTTTTGTTGTTGTTGTTTAAAGTAGAAAATAATTGCCCTAGATAGGTGCACTTTACTAATTTTAAATAACAGCATCTGATAAAATGTTTTCTGGCAAACAGCAACATTCAAGTTAACAAAATTCATTTAAGAATGTTTTTGGATCATTTGCATTTTCTACTCATTGAATTCTGAAAATGCCAATAGATGCATTTTCTGTATTTGATGTGTCATTAAATTTTAAATTGAAATATTTAAATACACCTTCTACTACATCTTGCACTACTAAATAGCAGAAATTTTATGATTTGTCTGAGCAAGTTCTTAGTCCTGCTTAGCAGCTGGTGACAGGAATGGGTGGGTGGGGGGACCCCTGCATTTTCTGAGCCATTTTTCCTATTCTTGCTAGGCCTTTCAGTTGATCAGAGCACAGCCATTTTAGAATAAGGACATGAGAACCACCATGCTGGATCAGACCAATGGTCCATCTATTCCACCATCTCGTCTCATGTAGTGGCCGCCCAGTTCCTCTGGAAATCCAACAATGGGGCATAGAAGCTGAGGTCTTCCCCTGATGTTGCCTCCTGGCACTTGCATTCAGAGGTTGACTGCTTCTGACTGTGGAGGTTCCCCTTAGTCACCATGGCTAGTACCCTGTCCTCCATGAATTGATCTAATGCTCTTTCAAACCTGATAGCCCAGGCAAGCCCAATCCCTGACGAGCACTTGGAAACATGATGTCTAAGAAATACTAGGCGGCAGGCAATAGAAAACCACCTCCGAATATCTCTTGCCTGGCAGTCAAACAGTCTTAGGATCTCCTGGCTATATTACACACATGCCATACAATAAATAAAAAGTCTACTTTTAAAGGTGTCTATATCCCCTGGCAGCAAATCTCACATTTTTATCACTTTTTTGTCCATCCTGAATTTACTGCTCTCCAGCTTCATTGGATGCCCTTTTCTAGTATTTTGCCCCTATGTATTTTGCCTTTATTCTCCTCTTTCTAAGAAGTATAAGCCTGCCTGTCTCTCACAGGAATTAGTGTATCTTTTTGCACAGACTGGAGATGAAGAGAAGCCCAGCTTATCACCTTTGAAGATAAGTTGTTTGTTATAAGAGAACAAGGACCCTGAAGACATACTACATGAGAAGATACAGTTTTTGAAGTCCAGATAAGACCTGAAGGAGGGTCTGGGGCACTTGCAACATGTACAGTACATGTAATGACTCAAGTTCATGGTGAGCTGTTATGGCAACATAGGCAGTTGTTTTGAACATAGCATAAGTAAAGGGTCCCCAAAACAGCAAATGATCAACCAGTCCATCTGAATTGTAGTGCCATTGTATGCTGCTAGGCATACCTTGTCTCTGTGTACATGGGTGTCTGTTGCCTTGTTTTTGGGATGCTAAGTGGGTTTGCTAATTGCTTGTTTAATGTCTGTTGCTGAATAGGCTATGCTTGAATTGAGAACTTGTTTCTGTGGACAGAAAGGAGGAAAGTGTGGATCTTGCTGCTTTCCAGGAGGGGTCTGATTCCCTCTTCCTTGACTCATTGCAGCTGTGTCCCTTGATCTCTGAAGAGTATATTCCTCTCAGGAGCTTACCCAAGTTAACACTGGGTGCAATGTTAACTTGAACTACTCGCTGAAGACCACTCTTGTGAGGTAGGACAGCACCAAACAACATTTGAACTAATTTATTTCTAAGAGATAAGGTATTTAAAAGTGCCCCCCAAATCGATCTAAAAAGTATGGCTATTTGTGGCTAATACATTTCTCTATGTTACACTGTACTACTGCATAGGCATATTGAATTTGTTCCATGTTTTCAAACATGCCTCTATTGTGAGCAGGAAAACCATCAAGATTCTATACCAAAATAATCTAAATTGTGATTGAGGAAAAATGAACTATGTCAATTGCTTTATCAGCTTGGACTATGCATATGTTTACTTTGAATCATTAACTTTCTCCTAATCTGAGGAGGAAAATCCCTCCTGCAATATTGGACAGAACAACCATAATCCAGAAATATTATTTAGAAGTCTTTGCTCTCCATGGTTTCCAAAATTTCACCAGGCATTACTCATAATTTGAAACCAGGAGGGTATGAAGCTTGGGCCATCAAAGAAATGCCCCTGAGGCATGATGAATTCTGTACCCAATTTTTAAAAATTGCATGTATAATCTACAGAAAATATGGTCACATATTGCTGAATGACTGGTTTCTGCCTAGGGAACATAGTGTTTAAGTGGTCCTTACTATCTATTTCAGGAATGATTTATTGCATCTTCCATATTCCATGGCTCCAATCAACCACTTAGGGAAGTCTAAATATTGAAAATTTAGACAATTTTATCCCATTGATTTCAACTGACGAGGATGTTGAGCACTTCCAAGGATATTTCAACATTTTCAGCTGAGCTGTGAGAAATTCCATAGATCTCCTGGAGTGATGGTGTTTGTCCTTGACACAGTCATATCATTCTTATCCTGGCTTGTTTTATGTTGAGACATCTCTACACACAGGACACCGTGACCTTGATACAAACTTATTTTGTTTATCATTGGGAGTCCAGTGTGATGTAGGACATAATCAGGAGGAAACACAACTGGCTTTACCTAGGCTGATTCTGCTCACAACCATAAAAACCAGTACAATCAATAAAAACAATTCCAATAAAACATCAATTTACAGTAAATAATATGGGATTGGTTACCTATACTAATAAGTATTTCATAGTCTCTAGCATCATATATAATTTTTTTGTAACAGCGAACTTGTGTTACATAAAGGAAGGGTCATTAGGCTTGTAACCGCATTCTGGCCTCAACCAAACACCTGGTGGAAGAACTCCATCTTGCAAGTTCTGTGGAACTGAGACAGTTTCATAATGGCCCTTAGTTCTTCCACCAGGTAGAGGCCTGGTCAAGGCCAGGCAGGCTTCCCTTGTAACAGGGACCACCAACCTATTGGTTTTTCATAAGCAAAGTGCTCTCTGGGGGGCATAGGCAGATAGACGGTCCCTCAGACATACTATGCCCAGACCATGAATGGCCTTAAAAGTCAAAACCAAAACCTCAGACTGGTTTCTTATTTGCTTCTTATAAACTGTTTCTCGAACCTCTCTTATACTCTGTCCTCTTAAACCTATGCGAAATTCTCAGAATCATAGTCATATTTCACAGGTATTTTGAAACCTAGTATATCTAAGATTAAAAAGACATTTATATGGCATGTGTGGCTGGAGGTATATTCTAACCCCAGTGAGCTGCTTTAGTGAATTCCTTGGGTAGGCACTTCTGCTTAATTAACAAACAAATTAAAAACAAACCCAGACAGAAACAAAGGACATGTCAAGTTGAATAAGAGAAAATGCAACTGAGGTTTAACAACAGTGGTTGTTTTTGGTACTGATCAGAGTTCATGTAGCTTTTTGGCTAAAAGGCAGAGTTTAGGATGTTGCCATCAGGGTAAGAGCTGAATTAATACAGCCCCATACATGAATAACTCAAAGCTAATAATTAGGAGGCAGAGTTATGAAGTGGGGAAAATAGCAATGGCAAAGATGTCTGTGGTGAAAAAGGACATTTAATTGCAAGCTAACCATGTAGTGTATTTACCTCAAGGGACTTATAAGTGACAAGCAACTGTCTTTGATAAAGGGCACACCCCCACAGGAAAATCAGCACCCTGAAGATACAGGAATATGACAGTCTCTCACTCAGGTCATTACTGTTAGAGCATTTCCACTATGGACAGAATGCTAAGATTTGATGTTAGCACAACTCAATGTATCTTAATTATCACAAAGGTTTGTAAATGGAACATCATAAAAATCTCACCTCAAACAAAGTAATATATAGTCTACCAGTAGCCAGCAAGCCAAAGCAAATCTCTGAAACACTGACTGTTGGATTTAATTTGAAGCAGAGAATGTTTGCTGTAGCAGTGCAGAAGATACAATATATGCTGGGAGGGAATAAGAGGTGCTCACCTAATCATCATCACAATCACTGAAGCTCAAGTCAACAACTCACTCCCTACCTGATTAACCCTCTCTGGAGGTGTGCTTCTAATTGAGATGCAGCACTCTGCCAATGAGGGCCAATCAGCTCAAATGCTCTGCTAATGAGTGTAAATCAGTTGAAATTGCCCTCAGCCAATGAGGGCCAATCAACTCAAATTGCATGCAGACAACTCACTCCTTACCTAATTGACCCCCCCCCCAGAAATATTCCTCCAATAGGACATGGTCCTCAGCCAGGAATGGCCTGCCTTGGTAGTTTAGCCCCAGAGAGCCCTCAGCCAAGAAGGACTATTAAGGAATTTGGTCTCTGCCTCCAACCTCCTGCTTGTTTCAGAAGTTTACTGGGCGGAAGAGGAGGCAGCATCAGAACACACCCTGCCAGTAAGTTGCCTTGGCTGCTTTCAATTTGGAGGACATGGGAGAGGGGGAGTGAGCTGCCTCCTGGAGAAGCCTCTGTATGCCTTCTGGAGGGGGGAGGGGTCTTTTGGAGGCCCAGAATAGCCCCCGGGCAGCCAGGAAAAGCCTCTACCCTGGGAGTGTTTATTCATGAGTAAGTTATGTGAGGTTTGCAATCTGAGAAGGGAGGAATGCTTTGGGGGTAACAATCACAGGTAACTACAACAGGGAACATAATGATGTGAGTGGGACTGGGAAGATGTACACTTTCCCTTTCTACATGGATACCACCTTGGTCTTACTACAGTCTTTCCAAGACCATCATGACAAAGCAAATTTGAGACTAATAGCACTGAAGATGGGAAAACTGTAGATGGTCACAGAAGCACCATGTGGAGGGGAGAGACACTGTTTCCCCATAGCACGTTCCCATTCGAGTTGATTATAATTCCCTGATTTTCATAGCCAAAAGAAGACTCAGGTTTATAATAGCCTTCCCTTCCTTTCCTCACTATAGACACCCTGTGAGGTAGGTGAGACTGAGAGAAACTGCTCTGTGAGAACAGTTTCTAACAGGACTGTGAGTGGCCCAAGGTCACCCAACATGTGGAGGAGCAGGGAGCCCCCCCCATCCTCATCCCAAGCAGCTCTTTCCTCCAGGGGAAGTGATCTTTGCAGCCTGGAGAGGATCTGTCATTCCAGGGGATCCCCAAGTCCCACCTGGAGGCTGGCATCCCTGATCCTCCCTGGGGCACAGTGCCACAGAGACTTCTCCACCCAAACAGCTCTTTTCTCCAGGGGAACTGATCTCTGCAGTCTGGAATGGAACTTTCATTCTGGGGGTTCTCCAGGTCCCACATGAAGGCTGGCACTTCTGAACAATGGCAGGGATGCTAGCCTCCAGCTGGGACCTGGGGATCTCATTTCTCAAAGCCTGAAGAATATCTCAGAGATTTCTCAATGGTAAAAAAGTTGAGAAAAGCTGACATAGAGGCAGTAATTGAGAAACTCTGTCAGTTCTTTGCCAACCTATGTTTTCATGTTTGATTGTAACATACAACTGTTTCTGATTTATGTTGATATTGAACTTAACTGAAGAATGTACAGACTGAAAGTTTTTCAGTTCTTCAAGCAAATTTTGCTATCAATTAAATATTTTCATAGAAGTAAGAAACTGATAAATTTATGAATTATTTGATGCTTATTGTTATTAGCAATTACTGCCACACAGCATTTCTCTTCATTTCCCACCTGGAGCCTGGCATCCCTGCACCTCCATGGTATCCAAATCCAGAGAGTCCCCCCCTCCCAAGTAGCCCTTTTCTCCAGGGGGACTGGTCTCTGTTGCTTGGAAATTACCTGCACTTCCAGCAAATCCCCAGGTTCCAACTGGAGACTGGCATCCTGAAACCTCTCTGGGGCACAGTGCCACAGAATTCCCCCCTTCCAAGCAAGCCCTTTCATCTCCAGGAGCCTGGAGATGAGTTGTCATTGCACAGACCCCCCTCCAAAACAGACATTTTTCCATGGGAACCTGATCTCTATAGCCTGTGGATTACTTCCAATTCTAGGAGATTTCCAGGCCACAGCTGGAGGCTGGTGACCCCTAGGTCAGGAATGTTCCTTAAGGTTTGGAAGTAGGCCCTCAAGACTCCAGGGGTGGGCAGGAGCTTTTGCCATGTAGCCAGCCCCCAGGAAGGCCACAGTGCAGTTGTGCATCCCAGTGCCTGTTGTTTCCCTGGGTGCAATGGGCTTTGCCTCTAGTTTAATATAACACTGTTGAAATGATTAACAAAATCTGAATATATATATATGTGTGTGTGTGAAATGCTATAGGATCTTCCATTCCCTTAGCTGACTACATCTAATGATTTAAAAAAATTATTTCCCAAAGATCTTTTGTATTATCATTTAAGTTGCCTTTGGGAATTCATAATTCCTGTCAATAGCAGAAGATTCACTTCAATGTTAACTTCAAAAGGAAACTGAATTGCTTTTTACTTTATAGTACATTGACCAAAACTTGCCCTGAATTATATCCCATTCATGAGTTCACAGAAGGTGGAAACTAGTCTTGGATCAGGCACAGGCAATTTCTCAGGGAAAGGACCTGTTTAATTTATTTGTTTGAACACTTGATATCACTAGCAACAACAGTCTGTGCAAAATATTGTATTTTATTTTATCATTTAATATTAATATAGAAGCCCATTTTCTTTACGTCTCTGTGTATGTCATTAAAAACTTACTCTACATGGGCTTGCCCTTGTCCCTGACCAGAAATTGCAGCTGGTCCAAAATACAGCAGCTAGGGTCCTCACAGGAACATCTTGGAGGGCTCATATCCAGCCTGTGTTGAGGCAGCTGCATTGGTTACCACTTGTAGTCTGGATTAGTTTTCAAGGTTTTGTTTTTTACCTTTAAGGCCTTTTGCAGTCTGGAACTCACATATCTGAGAGACCGCTTTTCACCCTGTGCTTGCCACAGGGCTTTACGTTCTGTGGATTCTAATGTTGATCGTTCCTGGTCCCCGGGAAGCCCGCCTGGCCTCAACCAGGACCAGGGCCTTTTTGGTCCTGGCCTCAACTTGGTGGAATGAGCTCCCAGAAGAGCAGAGGGCCCTGTGGAAGCTTTTTGAGTTCCACAGGGCCTGTAAAATGGAGCTCTTCCACTGGGCTTATGGTTGAGGCTGCGGCATGGAAGATCATGAGTCCCTCCAGGAGAGTGTCTCTAGGGTGTAAACGGCACGGAGCTTTTATTCCAATCCCAGATTGATTCAGTCCCTGCTGTCTACACAGAATGTGATTTCCGTTTTGATTTGGGGCAATTTAAATTTTCCTTCTGCCTTTATTGTGTGATATCTTAGAGTGCTTTTAACCCTCAATATTTTTCAAATCTGGATTGGGAAAGCAAGCTCCGTGGTAGAGAACCTCTGATAGGCCACCCCTGATCATGTGACAAGCTTGCCTTAAAGGAGAAGCCCCTAATTTCTCTCAACTTCTGTCGGTCCTGGATTTTTTCTCCCTTCTCTTCCTTTTTCGATCCTCTCCCCCCCCCCTCCAAGAAAAGAAAGAGGCTCCCTGCTAGGCTCCTTCCCCCCCCTTCAAGAAAAGAAAGAAAAAGGCTGGGCTCCCCCCCTTCTGAACTACCCTAACCACATGCAGAACACTTTCCTGTTTCAATGGGGAGGGTGGGGGAAGAGGGACCCAAGTTCAAAGCGATCTGGATTCAACAGGATTGACAATGGAATAAACAAAGTAAGTGCAGACTCTGCCCAGGAGAGCTGAAACATCATAATCTATTGATGCCCCTATGATGCACCGTGAGGGGATTAGTTGCTGTGGGGTGTGTATGCCAGAGTTTGTGTTATATGTTAATGGGATTATATGATTGTTTTATGTGGGGTTTTATTTTGTAACCCGCCGCGAGATAGTTCGCTGATAGCAGTGGGTAACAAATCAAACAACAACAACAACAAGAAGAAGAATAAAAGACTTCAAATGAAAAGTATCATCTTCTCAGGCAGTCTTTCTCAACTAGGTTTTCATGAAACCTGGGGTTTGTTAACAGTTCCCAAAGGGTTTCCCAAAAGGGTGGGAGTTAATTATTTTTAATATATTTTAATGTGTTAAACATTTATTGAGTGATATGAACATATATGTTCATGTTGGCTTGTTCCTTCCTCTCAAAATGACCAATGATTGGCCTGGAGGGGGTTGGGAGGGGCCCCGATGGGTGTGTACACAGCTATGCTTCCCAACCACATTCTGCATGATTGCACTCCTTTTGAGGTTTCTTGAAGCTTGAAAAATGTTTCAGGGGTTTCTCAATGGCAAAAAGGTTGAAAAAGGCTGTCCTAGAGATTGAAATTCAAAGACCCTCACCATTCACAGACTCAGGTTTGTAGTCTACACCATAATCATCCAATGTGTCATAACACTTTTTCATATACTCTTGATTGTGGTACCTAAAAATGAGTGAAATAGAGCATGGCAAAGAGGTGGAAAGTGCATAATCTTTAGTGCAAGGTTCATAGTTGTGATGAAAATCTTGACATTTAATAATAAATCTTAAAAATCCATTTTCCAATCTACTAAAGCAACTGAGGAAATTATTTGCATTCTTTTCAAAAGAGTTTGGTAAATTAAGAAACCATTTCAATGTAGATCTAAAGGAGACTGTTTTTAAAAGTGTCTATATATCTATATCTATAAAACACAAGAATTTCATACTTTGGAAAACATATTAAAACAAACATATCAGATGATAGGTAAGAAACTCAACAAATCTGTCTTAATTCCCAAGAGGTTTGAAAAGGTCATTCTAACACAAGCATTTTGATTTCCTTGAAACTTTTTAAATAACTTTGAACAGACTTATTTTTCAGGCTTTGCTTACAGCAGATTTGTGACAAAATGACATTCCATCCATCTCCCGCCGCAGCCTCCTCATCCTGTGTGCCAGGCACAGAACTGGTCACAAATCTGTGCAGCCTTTTGCTTTCCAGATTGCAATGGACAGTAATAAGATGTTAAGGGTGGCCTTTTAAATTACTATCTAGTATGCGTAACTATTGCTGCTCACATCTGATATTCTCTAAGAAAACTAATACCCATTATGCACACACATCTTACTGCAGAATTCCAAAGCAGTAAGCCTTTAATCTTGACTTTGGATTCTGTGCTTACCTAACATGCCATTCTTTTCCCTGTGTTGTATTTATTCTTCAGCTACAATAAACTTTTCTAAATTGGGGTGAAACATCGCTCATGGGGGGTGGTGTCCAAAGTGGTTTTTTTTTTTTAATCATGCAATTGCCCCATTGCAACTGCACAGTAGCATCCAGCAAGCACCTTCCATTTAAATCTTTGTGGTTTTGCTTTTGCACATGCCTCTTAGCATTAGTTCATAGAATGAAAGGGAACAGAAAGGTTCACAGGCAAAGGGGGGAAAGCTAATGTTGAAACTGACAATTCTTTTTTTAAAATTGACAAGCAGCTGTGAAGTCCTGTTTTTCCATATTGTGGTGCACAAGGGGATTGTCTTCTGTGTTATCAGCCACTGTGAATAATGGGAAAGAGCCACACAACCTCACAATATGAGGGAACATATTGAGTATAGAGAATGCATGATAGAGCACACTGGCACTGCAAGCTGTGATCATTGTCAGTGTGTATGCACACTCATGCATGCCTATGCAAAGGCGGCTGTAACTTCACACTTTGCATAGGATTGGAGGTATCTTTGCTGATGCCCAAGTGCAGCTGCATAGTCAAGCTAATTACTGTACTTCCTCACAAATTTGTGTTATTGTCTCTTTTTGGTTCTCTAATTTGATCCTGCACACTGGTTGTAATCTTGGCTGTTTTTAAAAACCTGTCATGTGCAGATGGTACTCTTTCTCTATTCCAAGCAATTTGCAAGTTTGGTGATTCATAAAGTTCCATGTTGCTCAGCCACCATTTTAGTGTTAGGAAAAACAAAAATGTACTGAGCCAAATGGTCTTCCCTCATCATTGTTCACTAAAGCATAAAAGGAGATATTTTTTTCAAAGCTTTAGATTGTCCAATCCAAAGTTTTTCTCTCTTTACATCTTATGTAAATTTCATTCCACCCTGACACTTCCCTCTTTATCTTGTTTGTGTGCAGCACTGGAATACACTTATTTATTGCACTGGGGACACTGCCATTTGCCTCCGTTCTGATTCCCCTCTCCAGTCAACAACAGCAGGTAACTAAACCTCATGCTGCTTCTTTTAAACTCCCCCCCCCATTGTTTAATTTTTAAGAATTCAGCAATATAAGACTAGTGATAGTCTCAGGCCTCACTGAAGCAGTCTTAAACTGGACTCCGGGGAATGGTAGAGGACAGGAAGGCCTGGAGGATCATTGTCCATGGGGTCGCGATGGGTCGGACACGACTTCGCACCTAACAGCAACAGTCTCAGGCCACTATATTATATCACCAGACTCGTGTCACTTGTAAAAAAAAATAAAATTAAAAAGAAGAGGAAAATGAAGTTTGTACACCGATGAAGGGAGGAGAATGGAAGAAGTTAGAGTGGAATGACCTCAGTGTGGGAAGCAGCACCTTTGAGCAGCAGCAATAGGGCGTGGTTGAAATCCAAGGGAATCTGTATCCTTTTTATTATCTTCAGCTTGGAAATGAAACAAGGGAAAAATTGGCACAAAAGCACTCTCAAAAAACTTGTGGATACTGCAATCAGAAAGTGAACTGAATACTGAAGGGAGGAAAATCAAAGAAAACCTGATGGACATGCAAAGTAAAAGTGAGGGGAAACACCCATGCATGATAGGCCTAATATAAAACCAAACTAAAGCTATTATTGCTAATAGAAACATCTTGTGAATTATGATGCTGCCTTAGAATATTACAATTCATAGGCCTGTATCAAAATAGCTAAGATGTTGTTGTTGAGGTAATCATCAGTGTTTGTGGTATAGATAGTAGTAACAGACTACCAGTAGTAAGCTGTGGGGAAGGGGAACCACCCTTTCTAGTTTGCATTACTTGGCAGCATTAGAGGTAGGTGTGGCTATGTTAAAGGTACATAGCTGGGGAATGACCAATGGTACTCAGTACAGGAACAGAACCATGTCAGTTTGTACTGCATGCTGTTGGCCTTTTGTGCAGATGAAATCATCAATGAAATCATAACTGAAGAGAGAATTCTCCATGGAAGTTCTTGCAAAGTTCTGATTCACAAATGGTAGAGCTAGCACTGGCATGTTTACGTGTCTTTTGATCAGGCAAGATTCTAGGATTTATTGTTTGGTTAGTCCAGTAGCTTCAAACAGCCTTTTGATGTTACCAAAAATGTCTCCCTGTCACGAGAACTTCACCAGTTCAGATTTACACAAAGAGTTTATTAAAATCAATGGACTTAGAAAAGCGTAACTTGCTTAAGTTCACACTGTTAAACGTGTAATTCCTTTCGGAACTTTCAGACACAATGCAGAGTTTTGCACAGTAGTAAAGAAGACAAGAAATTCAGTTCCCACACCCTGGATTCTAAAAGCACTTGGAGGTCATGTGCAACCTTGGGCTCCATATTACCCTCTGCTGATGTGTGCATTCAGTAGCTATCTATATAGAATGGCAAGAGCAATACATTTAAAACTGACAAGGGAGAATTTTTTTTATTCTGAGGGAACTACACAAATTATTCCACAAACACACAGAGTCAAGGTTGCTTCTAAGGTGGAGAATTCCTCCTATTATTGGTTGAGTTTTTTTTTTCTTACTCTGTTGTTGTGTGCAGTTAAAGAGTCTTCAGGGTGCAATTCAACTTTCATTCTGAAATAAAATCAAATCATTCACTCTAGTGTGCTTGACCCAAGAAGACATACATTTAACAAATATAATTATGTGGCAGTGTATTCCTGAACTAATTGAATTGCCTATTTCCATAAGCTGGACAATCCCCTGGAAGAAGTCATAACAATAATGATGGCAAGTCAATTTTTGTGAGGTAATTCAGTTAAATATTAAGTTTGAATAACATAATGCCCTGACATCAGCTGTAAAAATCTTTACTTCCTTTGTGAAGTGAGTGTTAAGAATGTCAAAACCATAACAAGTATCTGTTATCATTCTCTAGATAAAATAAACAGATATTGATTTCCACTAAAAAATAAATCCCTAACATACATGCACACATTCTGAAGCCTAGGAGGGCTATCACATTTTGATTGTGTTGTCATCCAAAAACACATCTAAGAGAGCTCATCTTTTGTGCTATTTTTAAAGGAAAGTTTAGGTTTTTAAAAATGAGATAACCTATGTCTACATGATGACATCTTCTAGACAGCCTTAATGTTCCATTTCCATTTCTCTTTGTTACTGTCCCCCTTCTCTCCCCCCTCCCTCATTTTCACACAGGTCCATTAGCAATCCCATGCTGTCCCAGCTTTTCAAAATTTTCCTTTTAAAAAAAATCTGGGGGTATTATGCACTTATCATTTTTCACTGAAATCAGTTTGCCAATCCTTTTAAGTTGTTCCTTTTAAAAACGGTTCTGTTCTGTTTATGCATGTGCTCTGATACTGCATGTTTTTTGCACACCCTAGTAGACTGTAGTAAACAATTATGCATTTGAAACAGTTTTAATGATAAATCCTCAAGTGGGAGGGGTACTTTCTCCATTGTACTGGATGCTCATTGGTAGTCTGTGGTCAGCTGTAATGTCACCTGACTGCCATGCTTCTGTCATGGCCCCATGTGAATTGTAGTTAATGGACAAGACATTTTCATGGGGACACACAGCCTTTTGAATGCCAACACTACCACCTTTCCCCTGTTTCTCTTAGACAGTGGATTGAAATGCCTCTGAGGGAATGACAGAATGACTTTCTGCTGGTATAATGTTGTAATAGAGGTGGGGGAGGCTGCGCTGAACAAGGGATGCCTCAAGCTCCCATTGGTGGACAAGAGACTACAAAAAAAGGGGCTTTCTGTTCACCCATGGGTTTATGATAGCACAGGGGAGGAGAAGGAAACATGGTCACATTTATGCATGCAAAAAAGGCATCCCTGGAACTGGCATAAAGAAAAAAGTCACAGCAAAGCACGTTTTCAATACTGTGAGGAAATGACATGGGAAATGCGTGTTCACTGCCAGGAGGGGTGAGTGTCATTCAGAATCAAAAATATGACAGGGGGGCCTACATGGGGGAAATGGTGCCACATGCAGAAACCAGGAAAAATACATGGTTTTTGCAGAGTATTTGCAAAGTGTACCCCAGTGCGTAATACCACCTGTTTCCTCCCAGTATTTGTTCATAAAATTGCAAGATTTCAATTTTTTGGCATTCCTGTGCCATTTTTCAGTGCTCCACCCTTCTTTTCACTGGGCAATAGCACAATTATAAAACAAAATGAATAAACAAAGACTGAATAGTCTTTAAACTAAATTACAACAGACATACACAAGCAAGTTACGCATAAAAACGTGCAATGTGGAACAATGACCCCAGTTAAGGTGCCCTGGTCCTGGGAAACATCCAGATAAGAGCTGCAGTGTGGAAGACCCTAATACATTTTGACTGTTCTTTATCGTGGCAACAGGTAGGACAAAGCATTCACTGTTACTAGAGTATAGGATGTGAACATTCTCCACAGATTTGACCCCAGGGTCATCTTGGAATAAGCATTTTGTTAAGAAATTTCCTGTAATAGGTATGAAAATGTTGAAGATGATCTATGGCTTTCCAGGGTTTATTTTTTGCTTAAAATGTTTTTAAAGGACAAATTTGTTTATCTGCCCCAACATTCTTCTCTATAACTTTCCCACAAAAACCATTGGCTGAGAGAGGGATTTCTCAATGATGGCACCAAGACTTCCGAAATTTATTTTTAATTCCTCACCTGGCAGCAAACCAGTAGGCAAAATAATTCCCCTTGGGAATTAGCCCATCATACAGTTTTATTTGTAGCTTCATACCATTTAAACCCTACTATGTATATTTTTCCTGGAATGTCTGCTTCACCATTTATTTATACCTCTGATTTTGCGCTACCATCGTAGACAAACCCATATCCTAAATAACAATAAGATGTAACATATGGCAATCCTTTCCACAAGACAAGAGAAAAATATGAGATATCATTAGCCCCTGTTGAAATAGACTACAAGGTTAACCTGGGAGAGGGGGGGGAGTGCATGGTGGTGGTGCAATACTCCAAGACTCTTTTCTTGTAGAAAAATACCCTGAATGATATTATCAACATGTCAAGGTTACTTTTGAAAATCCTTGAGACATAGGTGCTCTGCTTTATAATGCTAAATACAAGGTGTTCTGCTTTATAATGCTAAATATTTTGGCTTGATCCTGTGAAGATCTTAAAGCGAGCCATTCATTTTAATGATGAATTTTGCACAATCTTACCATTGAAAGACAGACAATTATTAGACTAGGTCACTGTCAGTGTAACTGCAATGAGGAATTGCAGTGTTGTCTGAAAAACAAATAACATAATTTATGCCCGGAACAGAGAATTAAGATACCTCTATCATCTATGTGTACTACTCCACTTCATTCCCAGAGTGAAAAACCTTTGTTTTTCTTGCCAAAGACAACTTAACACTTTTAATAAATACAAATATTAGAGCAGGGTTCTCCAACATGGTGTCCATGGGCAACATGCCACCCCCTTTCTTGGTGCCTACCAAGTATTTTTAGAGAGTGAGAAGAACCAGTCAGGGTTTTTGCCGTGCATGGCTTTTGGTTGGCTATTGAATATTCAATTAGCTGCACATACTTAAAACAAAAACAAGGATTTTCACTGTATAACTGAAGGAAAACTATGGCAACCAATTTTTGGCTGGCTCTCCATTCTGCAGCAGCCATTTATGACACTGCCCATCATGATGTGTCAGAAGAATTCCAAAGGTGCCCACTGGCTCTAAAAGGCTAAGGATGACTGTATTAGAGAGACAATTCTAGGTCTTTCTTCAGCTTCACAACTATATAGGTCAAGATTACTGTATGTGGGCAACCTATGTCTCAGAGTGTTATGCAAATGAAGGCATGGAAACCTCACAACCTCAATCAATCAGTAGCTAACTATTGATTCTAGGGATGTGCACTTGCACATGATTTGGCTGCCTCAGTGATCACCGAAACCCAAGGCGGCGTGCAGGAGGCCAGCACTACAGCACGGATAGGAGGGGCGATGGTGGCACACCAACCAGTGATCGCATGCAGCTACGCCTGTATGTGGCTGCCAGCTGGCACACTGCTGCCACCGCCCCTGCTCTACACAGCATGGCGCTGGCCTCCTATGCACTGCCTTGGGCTTCAGTGATTGCCAAGGCGGCCGAAGCACACTGAAGCGCAAATACCTAATTGATTCTAATAATGGACCGATGAACTGTTTATGTTAAGAGCCAATCAGATTCTTTGGTGGGAAACTCAAAGTGTATATAAGTTCGCGTTGTGCCTGTGTTTCTTGTTTGGTGTTTGGAGTTGGTGTTGGGTTGAATAAAAGAGCTGATTGTTCTTGCGGTCTGTGTTTACTGAACCTGCAGACACTTCAATTACTTGGTTTGCAAGAAATTCTAATGGATGACTGATATAAGGCTATAATCATTGCATTTTAGTTGAGCAAAAAACAAAACAAAAGCCTTTCTCCAATATCTAACAGTACACACTGTCTTTGCTAGCAATTTGGCAATCTCCTTTCCCATTTCAACTCTGTGTTCATGTGAAGATTTTCAGCAGTTCAAATGTAGTGCCCTATACCTTAGAGTTCAAAGTACATAATGCACCATCAGTCTCACCATCACAGAGAGAAAAAAGTTGTCATTATAATGAAATGTTGGAGGAAAATGACTAGGAATAAATAAATGAAATGCTGTTCATTTTCCAAATGTCATTGCTGTCCTCTCATAATCCAAAGTTATCTTGTGGATTTAGCTATGCATAATCAGTTCTTAGAAGGTACATCCTTGTATTAAGTAGAAAAACCATCTGCTTTATGCAGCCTACAATCCACAAGTTGGATATGTGGAAGTATTTGGATGGAAATGTACAGCCATTTATGTTCTATGAAAAGAACAGCACATCCAGATTCACATTCACTCAAGGACGTCTCACTGAGTTTTGCAGCTGTTATTTCTAAGTGAGCTCACCTAAAATGTCTAACCTGATCTCTTTCTGTCATCCCTATCCTTTCTAATACTTATAATGAAGGCACATACCAGATCAGTACACAAGCGTTAAACCAAATAAACACCATTGTCATCATAAAACAGCAAGCAGTTCTGGAAAACACAGTGCAGAAAGCAACAGATACAAGAACCTGTGTTGGCTCAGTACTTAAAACATGAAATAAAGTCTATACAAGAAAACTTGTGGAAAAGTCCCTTCTTTTATTCTAGTTAGACTTTGCAAAAAGGCAGGGGAGATACCTAACTCCACCTAACTTGTCTGGAAATTGTGGCTGATTCTGCGCTTACTTAGTTTATTCTGTTGTGGATCCTGCTGAATTCAGATTGATTTGAACTCGGGTCTTCCTCTATTTCCCCCCCCATTGAAACAGAAAAGTGTTCTGCATGTGATTAGGGAAGCTCAGAAGAGGGGGGGGGGTGAGCCAAGCTCAGCAAGGGCCCCCTTTTCTTTCTTTTCTTGAAGGGGGATGGGTGAGAAGATCGGAGATGGCAGGAGTAATAAATCCAAGAGGCAAATCTCTGCCAAGAGAAGTTAGGGCTTCCCCTTTAAGGGAAAACTTGCAACCTGGTAATGAGGAAACCTTTGAACTGATGCCCTGGCCAATCAGGGCTTTTCTACAATGTTGGAGGCTTGTCAGCAAGTTATTTGGGGAAAAGCAGACAGCTGCATGCTTACTGATGGTGATTTTTCAAATATCGAGGGTTATATCCACTCCAGGATATTGCAGGGTGAGAAGTAGGGTCACTCCAGATCAATCATGCTTGTTGTAGAGGGAAAATTTAAATCACACAAAATCAAAATGGAAATCGCATTCATTGTAGATGGAAAAAATTGAATCGACCTGGGATTGGAATAAAAGCTTCATGCAGATTCAGCCTGTGTCTCCCCTGCCATTTTACAAGGTGTAACTACAATAAAAGAAGATGCTTTCCCAACAGTTTTCTTGCATGAACTTTATTTCATGTTTTAAGCATTGCATCATTATTATAGCCAAAAGCTATTGCAAAAGCCAGATATGAGGAGCTGTGGGTGTAGACAATACATACTCGTAAAGCTGTCCTTGTTGGGACTCAGCAATATTTAAGGTTCTTCCCGATAACTGAAATAATGAGCATAATGTTTGTTCTCTTCATGCTGTAAAACTCTACGACTGAATTTTCAATGTTTGTTTATAATTCCATTTCCTACTGTAATGAAAGGCCACCAGTTTGAAATTAATAGACCGGAGACATCAATCCATATATCTGTAGCAGATACAGTCCATTTATTTGTTGGGTTTTTAGGCTGCTCCTCTCAAAAATGGTCTCAGGATGGCTTACAACAGTACAACACCAATACAATAACATTCTTAAAAACCTAAAAGTTAATCTCACTCGCACCATCAAATTTATCCCCAGGAGTCTGAGTTCATGAGAGATGGAGTTCCCACTTCTAGCCTGGGTTGGGTGAGGGGTACAGTCTGGGCAGGGGTTCAGGGATGTGCATGTGTGGGAGTCATTTGATGGTAAGAGTGCAGCCTCTGGCTTCAACCAAATGCCTTTTGGAAGAATGCCTTTTTACAGCCTCTTTGGAACCTCGTGATGTCCATAAGGGCCAAGGTCTCCACTGGAAGCTCAATCTACCAGGCTGAGCTGCAATTCTTTGGGACTACCAGCAACTTGGAATTTGCTGAGCAAAGTGCTCTTCAGGAGGCATGACCAGAAGTGATGTGGAGTACCTTTCCTGTGATTCCTAAAGCTCCTCTATGTTACTTTTACATTTTCCCTAGAAGTGACAGTGGTACACACAGCACAATAACCTATCTCAATATGTTCTCTGGAGGGCATTGCACTCTGCAAACACCAACTTGTTTGTAATCCCTGGCTGCAAAGATATTGACCAGAACCAGGGCATTTTCAGCCCTGGTTTCAACCTGGTGAAATGTGCTGCCAGTCGAAATCTGGGCCCTGACAGAAATGTCAAAATTCCACAGGGCAAGCAAAATGGCACTTTTCTGCCAGGCCTATGGCTGTGGTCAGGGCTGTCTGGTAATGACATGGGCCTCCCTTCTTCACCTTGTCCTCCCCTTTGTTTTTGATCCTCCAGTCTGATTAGCCTGGTGGTGGGTATATATTGGGCATGGGGAGATTAATTGATTTTATCTGTATTTATTATTTATTGTGAACTGCTCCAAGCCCACTTTACAGGGAGTAGTAGTATATATCAAACAAACATTTTAAACATTTAAAAAATTTCTCCTGTGGGTATTCTGAGTTGCAGCAGGCAATGAGGGCTGCTGGCAGGAGGCCTGGTAGCCCTAGTAGAGGACCATTGAACTTTCAGGAACAAAATTTATGTGTAATAGGACATTAGATAAGGTGTAATGGAAAAGTTGGTTGGATCCTATCCATTGTTTGAATACTATCTCTACTGGATACTACACATGAATTTATTTTGTTACAAGTCTATGTATGAGACAGATGTTATAGGCACCAGATGTTCATTCCATTTGCTCATGGCGTACTGCACTGCAATTTATGTGACATAATTTCCTATGTAGTGAAAACATTACAAATAAACTGATTATAGAGTTGCCAGGTCCTTCAATGCTGCCAGTGGGTGATGGGGGGATCATTGTGTTGCCCTAGCTGGCTGCACCCAATGGAAGTCCCGAGTAACACACCCTCGGCTGATAAGCCAAGACCCTGTTGTCAATCGAACTGTAAAGTCAAAGTCAGTCCAGGTCTTAGCATTTACCAAGCAAGTCTGAATGCAAGGGTCAGCTGAGGGGGTGGTCGTTCATCAATTCGAGGTGGGGAACAAGAGAGGCAGAGTCCAAAAACTGAGTCAGTCCAGATACCAAAACCGTAGTCAAGAAACTGGGAGTCAGTCGAGCAGACGAGCTGTCCGTGCTGAGGTGGGGTGCTGGTGCAGTCGAGGGTACAGCTGGTGAAGAGGGCAGAGTGTCAACCTGGCTGTGACCCAGTTGCTCCTCTTGTTCAGAGTTCCGGTGCCCTTGGGGCTTGCTGCTCCACCCATTTCCTTTTTGTTCTGTCACGGGCAGCAGCAGCTGCATGGAACCTGAAGGGGGGGGGCACCTCCGGCAGTGGTGTTGGTTCCTTCTCCAATGGTGGCTCTTGCTCTGAGAGTGGTGGGGGCGGGGGCATGACAAGCATTCTGGGAGTTAGGAAGAGTACCATGATGTGCTGACATCTGAAAGTGACATCAGCACATCAGAGACATGTGGGGTGAAATGCTCTAACTTTTGGGTGAAACTCTATGGTAGAATTTGCTTCAAATCTTAGTTTCCCCCAAATCAGAGTGTCCCCTTCCCAAGTCTCTGTTGTGCTAACATCATGGCTGGGTGGAGTCAACATATTGCAATAGCCTTACAGGTTCTGGTGATTTGAGGGGAGTTTGGAGGTAAGGTACATCTAGAAAGTGGGGGACCCCTGCCCACACTAGTATATCTGGCAACCCTAACTGACTCCTAGGTGTTAAAATTGCCAAAACAGATAAATTAGCAGTCCATTACTATCTCTTCAGGTATCGCATCAGGTTCAGCTTGAGGGAGAGGCAATGTGGGCAGCTACCAAGGCCCAATGACCTTGGGAGTTTTTTCCACTTAAAGCAGCAAGAGTTTCTGCAGCTTGCTTTCATGTTCCAAAGAACCATCATATGCTATGGGAATGTCTGAGGGCTACTTCACTTAGGAGAAGGGTGGGCCATACAAAAGACCAAGTTATCACTTTAAGTATTTAAGGACATGCCCAATATGCAAACATGATGTTATTATTGATGCTTTTTATAGCTGACAGGGTATTTGTGTACAAATTCCCGAGTGTGACTCCCTTTCTCTTTGTGTGTGCAAGTGTGAAAAAGCAAGTCTTTTAGCATGATCTAAACATTATGAAGATAAAAACAAAAGTGACAAAAAGATGAAGGTAAACTCAGTTACAAAGATGTACATTTAATAGAAGGAAACATGGGAACTGAAAACAAAATTACAAAATGATAGGCAACTGATGCACTGGGAGGCAGAAAAGGATGAAAGAAAACAGAAATAGGATAAAAGTAATGATCAGAAGCAGTAAAAAGAAAGACAAATAATGACAAGCCCACCAAGAAATGAGATCATAAATGAATGATAAAAGCTATGGAAATGAGAAAGATAGGATGTAATCAGACTTATAGAATTCTACTATTTAGGATGCTATTTCGCTGAAAATCTAGGCATTTATGAAATATAAAATCCAAGGACTTTCAAGCTGGGTGGTATACATATTCAGCAATTTTATCATCTTTATTTCCATGAGAAAAACATTACTCATTAATTATTTTCTATCCAACTGAAAACCACAAGATAGAACATATTCCTATGGTATAGCAGTGCCACAGTGCCAGCCCAAGCATTGTTACCGCCTTTCAAGTCAATGGGCGTGGAAGACTGTCATTCTGTTTAAGATGAGTCCATTAGTAGAGTGTTAGAAAGAAATTCTTGTGGCAACTTAATGATCAAGACATTTATGTAAGCTTTTGTGGGCTACATCCTACTTGTCTACAACGGCCATATAAATTCTCTTGTATTCCATCTTGTGCTCCTCTTTCTAGCCTTTGAAGTAAAAGTGGGAGTTAACACCACTTACATCTGCCGAGTCCAATAATATGTCCCCAATTCTGACCAGATGATAATTCTCAATTTTCTTTTTGTACCCATAGCCTGTACACCTGCCTGATTTTCTTTCCAGTATTGGTGATGTAAGCTGAGTTATCAAGTGTTATATTTTAGCTCTCACACTTATATCCCAGATAATTAACAGATTTATATTAATTCTGACCTTGGTTGTTTAGTGGTCAACTGGCAAATAACACTTTTGAAACTAGCACTGGAGTCAAATGAAAAGTTATAAAATATGCCAGAACTTCTATTAAACCCCAAACTTAGACTGGATCTTAATTAACTGGGTAGATGGGCATAACTGGAATAAACACAAGCATCCAGTCCAGGATTTTTAACTTGCATGACCATACTTTGTTTAAATAAAGAGAAAGGGCCCAGAGTTACAAATTATGGAGGTGTCTTAAAAACCCTTACCTGTGTACAGTTTTATGTGCAGGGTATCTCATTAAACTTGGTCATGTTGCCTATGTGTGCTGCCTTAACACAGTTTATGGCTTAGACAATGGCCATGCCTATGTGTATCCCTTATGCTGGAACTGTAAGGGTCCTCCAAGGCAGGAGCAGAGACAGAACCCAAGAGAGAGCTGTTGGGATATTGACTACTAAATTACTGGGGAACATTATTTTATTTATTCATTTATAACCTACCTGGCAGCTTACAAAAAGATGAAAAATACATAGGAAAATTATATATTAAATTTAAAAATTTTGAAATTTATAATAAAAGATTAAGTAAATCACTTAATATAAAGCCACTTCCTTCCCCAAGTGAAAAAAGAGGGGGAGGAGTCATAAAATATTCCAGTAGAGGTCAGCCTGGATGGGTTGTAGACAGGGAGGTCAGTAACTATAAAGTTGCTTCTAGGCCTCAGACATAGACCTAGTGAAACAACTCCATCTTGCAGTCCTTGTGGAACTGTGAAGGTCCCACAAGGCACTGATCTCATTTAGCAGAGTGTTCCATCAGTCTGGGGCCAGGGCTGAAAAGGCCCTGGCTGAGGCCAATTTAACTGAGGTTGCTTTATGAGAGGACAGAATTTGAGACTGATTGGGTGCCTTTAATCTTCTGAAGAGTGATTTTCTTGTCTAGGTCTGTTCATGTCTTTGTTGGGTCTGTTGCTCATTGAGCAGAGTATCTTTGCCTCTAGCTAACTGCCTCTCACCCTATGCTGCTCTTATGAATATAGAAAGCCAGCAAGGGAGCAGGAGCTAGACAGTGCTTTGCAGAGAGTGTCACATGTATGATTACCTGCCCACTGGCTAGAAATTGTGGTGTGTGCATAGAGCTTGTAGTTCTTAGGGAGCATGTTAATTCCCTTGAGCTAAAGTTGCTGACCAGGAGAAACTGAGGCAGAGAGAGAGAGCGAGAGAGAGATTTGGGGAAGGGACGCTCAGGGACTTACCAGAACAGTTCCACTCCTGTGTTGACAGTTCTTCTGCTGTTGTGGAAAGTGAAAGTCTTGAGGTCAGAAGGTATCCGCGTGAGGAGGAGGGATGTGATCCCTTTGAAGAATCCCCTTTCTTAGGTGATGGGCTGATATTTTCTTGAACTGAGGATATTCCCGGAGGACTGGGGGGGGCTTTTGGTAGTAGGTGCTCAGATCATTAGGAATATAGAGACTGGGATGTGTGACAGGTATTTTGACTGCATGGTGACCTGCCTACCAGGTGCAAAGGTTGCAGACATCATAAAAAGATTTATAGATAGTGCTGGGGAGAAGTCAGCAATCATAGTGCACATTAGTACCAAAGACATTTGAAAATCTAGAGAGGGAAATACCTAAGAGGCATCTATGTGGCAATGCTAGAAGTCTCTGAGCCAATATGAGGGAACTTAAGTGCTTGGTGTTCAAAGACATTATAGATATAGTAGGCATCTCAGAAACATGGTGGAATGGGAAAAATCTATGGGACTCAATCATTCTTGGGTATGTTCTATAGGCAGGACAGGAAGAGATGGATCCTGAATTTTACATCAAAGAGGACGTGGAATTAACTAAGTTATAAAATATAAGGTTAATTAACTCCCCAATGGAAGCGATATAGGTGGAAATACTGGGTCCTAATGGTTACTTAATAGTGGGAGGGCACTATCACCCACCTGATCAAACTCAGCAGGCTTATTTTGAAATGGAGAAGAAAATAAAAGCAGTAAGCTTTTCTAACTGGTCCAAATCAGCCTCAATGAATTGAACACAAGCGATCGCAGGCTCTGGCAAAAGAATGCGTTAATAATTAGAAATTCAAAAGGATATTTTGAGAAGTGAGTTTCTAAGAGAGAATTATTAGGCACACAGAGGGATGAAATCTGCTCAGAGAAAATCAGCATGGCTTCTGAAAAGGGAAGTCTTCTGCCTCATCAAACATTTGGAGGTCTTTGAGAAAGTGAAGAAGCATGTAGACAATGATGACCTGGTAGACATTATATACCTGGACTTTCAAAAGGCTTTTGACATGGTACCTCACTAAAGACTACGGAGTAAATGTAGCAGTCATGGCATAAATGAGTAGGAATATGTGGAAAGTTCTCACAGTGGAGAGAAGTAAGCAGTGGGGTCCCACAAGGACCCGTACTAATTAATTTATTTATCAGTGATCTGGAATTAGGGGTGAGTAGTGTAGTGGCCAAGTTGTAGATGACATAAAATTATTCAGGATGGTGAAAACCAAGGCTGACTGCAAGCAGCTCCAAGAGGACCTCCACAAAGTGGGTGAGTGGGCAACAATAATATGGAAAATGAAACTCTTTTCTATACCAGTGCTTGATCCAGTGCTAATTAATGGGCCAGGAGAAACAAACAGATACAGAAATTAATGACGAAACAAATTGTAAGGAACATTGATTTTTTAAAAATCTCTCACTTGCTTTGACCACACAAGCCTCTTAGTGAATGAAACAGAAACTCTGTAAGCAGTAACTATTCTAAAATCAGCAATTAGATCGCTCATTTGAATCCAAGAAGGGCATAGAAAGTGCTATGTTTCATCATCATAAATTATTAACTGCAGAAGGACATGCAATATTCATGGCTAAAAATCATTAAATAAAATGGGCCAGGGAAAAAAAAAATCTTAACCATGAGGCAACGTTAATCATTTAGCTGCAAAACTTTAGCTTAGAGGTTCACATCAGTTTAATTAATTAATTAATTTTTCTCTAAGCCTGTTCACTGACAGATGTTCCTCAGCAAACCTGTGCTGCAAATCCCCACTGGGTAGGAAATGAGCCTGTGGTTTAACCTCTTGCAGTATTAATTAATGTTGCAAGGCATTGTTAATGATAGTGGACATAGTTAACACTGAGCATTCTTTAAGCTTGCTAAATTGAGGGTGAAAGTGGGTCAGAAGCGCAATGCTTTCAAAGTAGACCTTCTCACTTGTGTGGCACCATCTCAGATGTTCTTATTTCTGCAAAGAATAAAAAGCAGGCCTTTATTTTTTGCATCTCCAAGTACTTACAATAGGAAACCCCTCAGAACTCCAGACTTCAAAGGAAAAGTGGATTGTTCTGAAGCCCTTAGGCTTCATTTAAAAAAAAATTAAATGGAGAGAAGGAATTCTTTTGTCCACAACTAAATTCAGCACGGCAAGCAGAGCATCTGAATCATATTGTCCATCTTCCTAATAAGGTGATATTCCAGACCCCAGAGCAGGGGTAGTCAAACTACGGCCCTCCAGATGTCCATGGACTACAATTCCCATGAGCCCCTGCCAGCATTCGCTGCCCCAGAGCATTGCTTAATGCCTAACTTAGAAAATAAATGTGTATATATTAGCTGTGGTATTTTTCAATAAAGTTTCATTGATCTTTTCTTTTTATCTCTATCTTTTATTCTTTCACCTGGAAAATTAGAGTTAACTGATGCATAAGCGAGATCCACTGTTGAGGGTCTGCACTTTTTTGACAGCTACTTAGGAATTGGAAAAGACACCACAGTTACAGAAGAGAGATAGTTAATGAGAGAGCATACACAATGCATTGTTCATAAATAGACTAAATTATTGGACACATTTGGGTTGCTTTGCCCCTTCCACAACATGGACACAGATCTCTTATATAATGCAGCACACCCTTTTACAAATGACTGAAATAAATGCTCACATGGTCATCAGTACATTGACAAATCTGTTTACCCTATATATGATATTTCCTGTAATGCCGTATTATTTGAATATTTTACACCATGAGTCTCATAGGCAACCATTAAACTGGAAAAAACCCGGCCGAGACTTACCTCGACCGAACATTGACGATGGTTTCTATTTCTTGAAATCTGAACCAAGGTAAATTTAAGACAAGCAATGGCAAAAGCAAAAGTAAACATTGTATACTTTCAGTTAGGGATGGGCACAACCTGGCTCATGAGCCAAAATCAGCATGAACTTGGACCAGTTTGGAGCCCATGAACTGATTAGGGAAGGTGCTTTCCCTGAGCATTTACCAGATTTTTGACATGTTCAGCTGTTAAACCTAACATCTGAGTAGCATGGGTACACAGCTGACCTGTCAAGTTGAAACAGCTGCAAACCATTTCTCTGGTTGGTTTCACTTCCCTGCACTTCAAAGTGGGGGGGGGGGGAGCAAAACTGACTAGTGAAATGGCTGCCAGCCACTTAAACCTAACAGCTGACAGGTGCACCCACCCTGCTGTTAGGTTGAAATAGCTGTGAGCCATTACACCTGTAGTCTTCATTTCCTCCTGCCTGGAAGTGAGAATAAGTGAAACTGACTTGTGAATGGCTGGCAGCCATTTAACCCTTCCAAGGCAATCATCCCTTTCATTTAGCCACAGTCAGGAGCAAGGAGGAATCCAATTCACTGGACTGGCTTGGTTCAGTTGGGGAACCTTTTAGCCCAGTTAGGTTCAGGGGCTACCCTGAACTGGATTTTTTAGGTTTGTGACCATCCCTCCTTTCAATGTCTCCTGCACATCCATTTGTGATGAAGCAGCATGGACTAGGATCAGGGAGACCCGGGGTTGAATCCCTGCTCTGCCATGGAAGCTTGCTGGATCACCTTTGGGGCAATAATATACTCTCATCCTAACCGACCTCACTAGGTTCTTGTGAAAAGTGGGGTATAAATGAAATAAATAAACTATCCATGGCCTTTCTATCCATTTTCAGTGCTTTTACAACCTTTTGTACTTTCAGTATAATCCTTTCCACTCACTTATTTCTTGGATGATAGAAAAAAAAAACCTTAGCTCGTTGAAGGATATTACTTTTATTTCTTACAAGATCTGTTGGTTGACAAGAGCATACAATAAAACTGTGACCGGATTCACACTATTTTATGTTGCTGGAAAGACTTGCAATTTTATAACTAGAGAAGAAAATTTGTGTAGTTTAAAACCGTACAAATGTCTTTAAAGTCTGCCTTGTGGAAAGTAAAAACTAGGACAGGGTCCCCTTTATATCTTGGTGTCTCACGTAACACGCAGTCCTTGAGGAAACATTTCCAAAACCACCTGATTCACTTAGCAAAGCAATTCCATCACTAGCCTGAAGTCCTAAAGAGATCTTCTTACCTGACTAACCATAATAAATCAGAGCTACATGCTTTGTCCTATATTCTGTTTTCAAAGGTATTCAGAGTGGTATGCTATTTACAATACAAATGTAATAAATATTCCTTTAAATCCTTATGTGGCTGTGTGTGTGTATCTATATCTATATCTATATCTATATCTATATCTATATCTATATCTATATCTATATCTATATCTATATCTATATCTATATCTATCTGTTCCACATAATATATTCCTGGTAAGGCCTTGGAGGAGGAGCGTGTCTCATGGTTTAAATGCCACTCAGCCCTTAACACCCACTCAATCGTCTTCCATCCCCCACCCCTTACCACCTCCTCCTCCTTCCACTTTGCTCTGAGGCTTGGAGGCTGCAGATCCCTGCTGCATGAGAGCCTGTGACCAGTGACCCTGCTATAGAGGATTTACATGCAGTGAAGTTAATATTAGTAGACCCCTACAAATTTGAAGAGCCTCTTGTGGCGCAGAGTGGTAAGGCAGCACACATGCTCTCTGAAGCTCTAGCCATGAGGCTGGGAGTTCAATCCCAGCAGCCGGCTCGCTCAAGGTTGACTCAGCCTTCCATCATTTCGAGGTCAGTAAAAGGAGTACCCAGCTTGCTGGGGGGTAAAACGGTAATGACTGGGGAAGGGAATGGCAAACCACCCTGTATTGATTCTGCCATGAAAACGCTGGAGGGCATCACCCCAAGGGTCAGACATGACCCGGTGCTTGCACAGGGGGTACCTTTACCTTTACCTTACAAATTTGAATTTATGAGATCAGTTTGGGATTGAATTACACACCCAAGATATTATACAGACTAAGTTATGTTCAACAATTAAAAAACATTATTAGAGGATTGAGTTATTACAATATTGAGATTGATGAAGGAATCGAAAATGAAGGAATCGAAAATAGACATATACCTTGGAATCCGTTTTGAAATTGTTTTGAATACTGTGAATTTGGTTTGAACATTAAATCAGTTCGCCATCACCAGCTTGAGACTTTTTTCTTCTACCCCCCTGAGGAAACTTGGCACATAGCCACACAGACCACCAGCCTTACCTCTGGAGCTGGAGCTATGATCCATGTCTCTTTCTAATTCCTGCTGAAGGGCTGTGGTCCTGCTTTTCTGCCCCACTTTTGCAGTGGCTGTGGGACTGATGCCAGAGCTCCCATCTAACTCCAGCTCCCTACATTAATCCATACATTCTAACTAGGGTTGGTGTAATTGCTGGTGAAGTGATTAAGAGCGGCAAGCTCTGCTCATCCACATGCAGCCATCTGCGTGACCTTGGACTAGTTGCAGTCCTGATAGGGCTGGTCTCTCAGAGCTCTCTCAGCCCCACCTACCTCACAGTGTGCCTTTTGTGGGGAGAGGAAGGGAAGTTGATTGTAAGCTGCTTCGAGACTCCTTCAGGCAGTGAAAAGGAGGGTAGAAGAAGAAGAGTTGTTTTTTTAAGTAGTGTCAAAACAGCCTTCAATTGCCTTCCCTTCTTCTTAATCTCCTGGTGGGAGCTAGAGATCTCCTGGGGTTACATTGATCACTACCCAACAGAGATTAGTTTGCCTGGAGAAATGGCAGTTTTATACCCAACTTAAGTGCCTCTCCTCCCCTTCAGCAGGCTCCACCAACAAATTTTCCTGGTCTTTTCCAATCCAGAGCCAGCAATTCTAATTTTACCATACCAATTCATGGTTTCAAGGGGTTCAAAAATCCAGTGCAGTACAGATACATGATACTTCCCTAGAGAACAACTAAGCATGTATCTTTTGAGTGATATTAATGCTTTCCACCTTTTGCATTGATATCTTTGTGCACTATTGTAAGAGTAACGTAGTGCAACTGTGAGTAAACTAACATGCCTGGACAGACAGTTGTATGTTCTAGGAGAGATTCTGGATATCAAGCAAATATTGGTAAAATGCCTTACACAGCACAGTTTGCTAAACTTCCACTAGATGTAAAATAAGTAAATGAGCAACACCTATAGGCCATGCTGACAGGCACATGATGTAGCCCCTTTTCAGGCCAAGCAACAAGACAGTGGCAGCTCTATTTGCTTTAGTTGATGATCTTTGGCCGAGGGCCACAAAGGACACACCTCTTTGTTGCTTTTAATGGATTGATCTTCAGCCTTTGATACTGTAGGTCAATGGTCCCCAACCTTTTTATCACAGGGGACCAGTCAACGCTTGACAATTTTACTGAGGCTCAGGGGGGTAGACTTTTGCCGAGGGACGTCGCTGCCACTGCCTGAGCCCCTGCTCCACTTGCTTTCCTGCTGGCGCCCCTGACTTCCCGCTGCCCACTGAGGGGCGCTGCCAGCACCAGCTGTGCAGTGCCACGCCAAGGGGGAGCCCCAGCCATGGTGGCCGCTGAAGAGCAGTAAAGGTGAGCCGGTGGCAGAGTGGCAGGGGCAGCCCCCGAGGCAGCAGCCGAGGAGGAGGACGAGGAGGAGCCGCAGCCCAGTACCGACTGATCCACTGACCGGTCCCGGTCCCCGGACTAAGGGTTGGGGACAGCTGCTGTAGGTCACGCCATCTTGTTGAGGTGTTTACAGGCAGAACTGGGTATTAGTGTTAAACCGGTTCAAATCCTCATTGGTCATATATAAGACTCAAATGGTTGTTATTTGAAACCAGTTATCATCAGTGTGCGGCCTATCTTGTGGAGATCCACAGGGTATTGTGGTTTTCAATCACTTTGCAAAGCGCTTAGGACAAATAATTCATAGATTTGGGGTTGGTTGTCCTCAATATGCTGATGATACCCTGCTCTGTATATCCTTATTCAAATCTCCTGGTGCTGAGGCTGAGGCCCTGAATCTCTAACTGGCTGTTGTGTTTAACTGGCTAAAAGTAAACACATTGAATGTTTGCTTTCAATTTGCTTGGGAAGGCAGAAGTCTTGAGAGACATTGTTCTCTCTTGTTTTGATGGAGTTCAACTGACCCTTGCTGACTCACTTTAAAGGTTTGGGGTTACACTGGAGCCAACTTTTTTACTGAAGTAACAAGTTAACAGTCCTGCAAACAATGTTTTTACCAACTTAATCTAGACCATAAGATAGCCTTGATACAGCTGATCTGATCATCTGGATCCATGCTATAGTAGCATTGAGACTGGACTACTGTAATGCACTGTACATTGGCCTCCCCTCAAAATCAGAAACTTGAGCTAGCCCAGAATGCTGCAGTGTCAATCAGAGGAGGATGTCATGGTAGATGATCACAATGTGGTCAGATTGTGGGAAGAACTCCTCTTCTTCAGGTGCTCCATTGGCTGCCCTTTTGTTACCACTCCCGTGGCTTGCTGCAAAGTATGCAAAGTTGAATTATTCAAGGGGGCTTCTAATTATTTTGAAGGACAGATATATGGATTCTGCTGCAGGTGCTAACAGTTTCACAAAACAATCCATTCTGGATCAGATAAAATCATATTCAGAATATTAATTTTTAATTTATTTTTAAAAAATACTACCAATGGTGAAGCAATCACTACTAAAAAGCTAACCATTTTGTGGTATCATCAACGACTTAGTTATTAGGTAATTTTAGCCAAACTGACAGGAATTAAAATTAATCTCTAATTGAACTAGGGATTTTTAGTTTTGTTAATGTTAGGTTAAACTTTTCTATTAATAATCTTAATGGTTAAAATGGCATCTTTTTTTTTACCTAATTATGTTTCTTTTCCTATCAAGTGTTACTTTAAGATTTATTTTGTTCATAAAGTTCTTTGTCATTGTTCTATATCTGTTTTTTTTTGGGGGGGTTGGTAATCTTTTGTGATTTTGTAATCTACTCCCTTACAAATGTAGTAAAGTACATTTACTGAAAACGTTTTAGTTGGCTTGATTCATGACTTGGATAGGTTGTATATTGAGAAATGGACACACTCTACATCTAACCCCAGTGATAGTTCTCAGGGTCCTCATGCCAGTTTCCAGGAAACAAAAACAAAGCAAATGCCTGCAGGGAAAATGTTGCCAAAGCAGCAGAAGCAGCTCAGGGGAATAATGACATCAAGCTCAGTCAAAGAAAAGTGAATATTTTCTCAATCAAAACAGTTGGGGAAAATATTTGTAGCACCTTTATTTTAAGTTCCTGCAGTGAAATTGGAAGACTTTTAATGTTGTTTCTACTTTATATCCTCAGTATCTAACATATGTTGTTATTTCTCCTAACAGTTGCCCTAGATTGTTAAGAGGGAAAATTCAAAACAATCTAGTAGCATTGAGCATTGAATTCCCATTAAATTTTCCCTCTATTCTACTACATCATGGGCAAGGTGCATACCCTTAAATTATATATTTTCCCCAGACACTTAGGCCCAAACTAGACATAACATTCTAAAGAAATTGGGCTGGGGTTCCTTTGACATGACTTTAACTCTCCCCGATCAAATAGTAGCTGCGGGATACTTGAGTTGCAAAACACCAGATGGAGTCGTCTGGCACTATTCTGGAATTACTGCTGGCCTCCAGACTCCAAGTGTCTGCTCCTCTGTAGGAAATGAATGCTTTGGAGGGTGGGATCTCTGGTATCACATCCCCATTACCCTCCTTCCCATCCCAAACTCTGCCATTCCCAGGTACTACCTCCCCCATTCTCCAGGATTTTCCTAAGCCAACAATGGTGACTTGAAGCAAACAGGGCCTGGGCAGGCCATCCGTGAAACAAATAATGCCACTGGAAAGTGGCATGAGGCAAGGCTGAACTCCCTGCAAGCAATATTCCCAATTTGAACCAGATTCCTGCAGCACTTG
Source organism: Paroedura picta (assembly GCF_049243985.1). NCBI lineage: Eukaryota > Metazoa > Chordata > Lepidosauria > Squamata > Gekkonidae > Paroedura > Paroedura picta. The sequence continues at coordinate 43,409,319 of NC_135377.1, read as the reverse complement.
GAATATTAGTCAGCATCCCAGTACTGCCAACTGAGAGTCCCAACAATCCAACGCATGGGGGGAAAATCGCATCTCTTTTGGGCCTTAGACAAGTGCCTTCCTTGGACTACATTAAATGGTTAAGAGCAACCCTTAAACATGAAATGGGGTTGCGTGTTTGTAAACAGTTCCAATCACGAATTAATTTCTCTCTTTTCAGCAGTTTTGCTGAACTCCTTAGAGAAAGGATTGTTGCAAGGGCTGGATATCAGAAGGAAGAAGGAAACATGGTGCCATTGACAAAGTAGCCAAGCCAGTCCACCTACCCCCTGCCAGTGCACTGGGGCATAAGTGCAAATGAAGTACTGTACTGCAGGAGAACAATGTTCGCCTTTGAAGAAAGATGCAATTATTCTGCATGACAGTACTTTCAACAGAATGCATATTTAAATGGGTCTCGATGCAAGGCCTCATTAACCCAATTGCTGCACAGAGGGAGATGAGTTCCACCTTCCCTTGCCCCAAGAAGGAGCAGATTGGGAGAACAATGGCTGCCAACAGGAGCAAAAATGCACAATGGAATGAATGTCCCGTCCAATGACAACGTTTGCAGCAAAAAGTGAATCTCTTGAAAGTTCAGCACAGCTCTAGTGAAGAGACTTCTTCAACAAAAGGACTGCAGACGTTAACTCTGGCAGTGCTTGCTTGATTCCTGATCAGTTCTCCAGCTAGTAACACTTTGAACTTTACACTTATGCCAACTATTGTTCTGATCTCTCAGCCTTTCTCTCTCTCATGTTACCAATTTATTTCCCATGCCTGATGTGTGTGACCTTCATTTGGTGGGGATTTTTGATCTATATGCTGCTCTCAGTATCATTCTTTGCTCACTGCCTAGAATTTAAATGAAGTCTGGATCTCCACTTTATGAACCCACTCTTTCATCCATACTTACACTTCATTCCTTGTGCCTGTGTTTTGCATTTTACTTGCCAGTCTCTGTGCCTGAAACCCCAGGACATTTCTCTAACTTGCTTTTTTCCCTTGCTTTCCTGATTTTTCGTGTCAAGACTGTTTTTAAAATAAAGTGAGAACTACCTGGTTGTTTTCTGCACCCGGTATGAATTTTAGTGTCATATTTTTTTCCTGGATCCACCCCTGAATTTTGCATGATATAGAGAATGTGCTTATCAGCACAATAATCTTTTCTGAGGTGCTTAAATCTTGACTAGTGTCCAAGAATTACCATAATACCACCCCCCCCCCATGCCCTCCTACTTTCTGATCATGTGGGCAATGAAAATGGGTAAGGAAGTGCTCAAGTAAATGTAAAATTTGCAAGCCATGGAATGTTAGAAGTCTTGGAGCATTCCTTGTTTCAATTATTTGTTCCTAGAGTGTTCCTATTTTGATTGGTAGAATGTTGGATCAGATTTGCAGATATAGTGTTACCCAAATAGGTAGTCTCTAAATTAGTTGGGGAAATTAGCTTAAAGGAGACAGTGAGAGGGGGTAACTGGGATTTACCACCAACATTTATGGGGATTTTTCTCTTAAGGGAACTCTCAAAATAAATCAGGCAGATATTCAACTGGAATTTTTTTTAGGAAGAGGAAAGAATAAAACTAAAATACACACAATACTCTCTTATACAAAGCTATTATTATAATTTATTGTATGACGTGAGTGTAGCATAGACAGGAGATCCTAGGATTGTCTGGTAGCCAGGCTAGGCATGTTCCTTGCTTGCCTTTGCATCATGACCCTAGAGTTCCTTGCCAAGGTATACCCTGCTTAACTTCTGAGATCTGACGAGATTGGGCCTGCCTGGGCTACCAGGTCAGGGCTCACAAATGAGCTAATAGGAAGTCAGGAAGCAAAGGGAACAAGCAATTTAGGAAAGGCTATAATTACCAGTTTAAAAGGAAGAGGTCCACAGAGGCAGCTGCAAAACAACCATCATTTCATAGAGAGGAGTGAAGACCCAACAGATTAATGATGTGAGTATAGATCCAAGAACACCCACACTGTATTGGTGGCTAGGTGCTCTTCATATAGGGCAAAATGTTCCCTGGGGGAAGTTGATGTATTCACTCCCCCCAAACTAACTTGATGGGTTTTCCTGAGTTGGTGGATTATATATATAAACAGGGTTGGACAATCCTGTAAATTCTGGATGGGAAAAAGTACTAGGTTTGGTGAGTATAATTAATTAGGGTAAATGAGTGCAAGGAAGTGAGGCTGAGTGTTGATGAGATTAGTCCAAAGTGAGTCAATGGTTTTTTGGGAGACTCATATTCCTAAATTATATATCTTTCTGGGATGCTGAGGAAGTCATTAAGCTAGCCAAGCACTCTTAGTCATACCTTTAAACTACATGTCCAGGCTTGTTTCTGATGTCCATTTTGTGTCATTTTGGGCCAGGCTATGTCTTGCACATGATATTTGAGAAGAGATTTTAGGAAGATGGTTTATGGTTCTCTACCTATAAACTGTTCCTCAGCAATAAAAGGTGCATGGCAACTAACATAACAGTGATAGCATAAGAAATGAAACACTGTGCTTGAAAGAATAAACTGTTAAGAAAAAACTAAAGCAAACACAACCTGTGCAAAGATTGTTAACAGCAAATCATTAAGAGTGCAGTTTATTAACAGAGACTATTTCAGGCTGAAGTTAATTTTTAGAGTTATGTTGTTAATTCCAAGTCTTTGCAAACTGAAAAATCATCCACCCTATTGGATCTTAGGCATGAACATTAGTATGGCACGACATCTTTACTTTGTAAAGTAGAATGGCTAAAATTAGAACAGTTACAAATGATTTGGAAGAGCTAGTGCCCCGTCCCAAGTCAACACATCTCAATATTTTTTTTCTTATTCTAGCTGCATTATTCACAGTTCTACATCTCTTCCTTGAGATTCTGTATAAAAAAATCAGCTACTTTTCCCTCACACTTGGTGTTCATCTTAACAACTATTTTCATCTCCCTCAGTGAGAGGAGTTGTTGTTTCCATTGCTTTTAAAGTCTGACACTTTGAATAGCATTTTATTTTCTAGCTAGGCACTTCCATTTCTTATAGCAGCTGATTCCTATAAACTTATCTCAGTCTCTAAAAGTCATTTCTTCAAATGATCTGATAGTAACCACAAAGGGTTGATGGGCTTGTGTGTTTCATAGTGCTGTATGTATACACAACCTGTGATAAAGCCCATCAGCCCATCTACAAAATCCAAGCTAATTAGCTTGAAATAGGATTGAGACAATTAGCTTTAAAAGGATATGAAATATTTTCAGATTGATCTAATGCCTCAGATTCTTGCGGTCACATCATAATGGCAGGTAACGCTGTTTTGCAATAGCAAAACCAAAACTGCTCCAAACTACGTAATTAGGATATTATGAGGAAATTTGACCCTAAAATTGGGTGTCTTTTCTTAAAATGGGACAGCTCTGAGATCTGCTGCTTGGCCTGCAAGCTGCCCACAGCTGTATCCAGCCATTCTTTTATAACTTTAGTGGCTATATGAAAGTTATTGGCTTGGTATGTCTGCTTTAGGCATCAAAACAAAACCCTGGAGTGTGCTGATGTCAGCCTGTGCACCTGCCTGAGGCTGTGGCCTTCAGAGACACACTCAGACAAAAAAAGAAATTGTAAGTAACTTCCAGCCATCCTCTCAGTGTTACAGAAACAGCTATTGGGAGGAAATTAGGAATAATTTCTACCTTATGTCTGTTCTGTCATTTGCATGTAATTTAAAGGAAATCACACTTTGTTCTGTTGATGGTGGGATTTAAAAGAAGGATTGCAGGTGATTTGTACAGAAATAACTGGTCTTTTCAATGCCATTTGTTTATATCATCTTTCCAATACAGAGAATGATGAGCCAAAAGAGTTTAGTTAAGGATCTGTCTCAAAGGCAGGTTAGGCAGAGCTGACTGGGGCTTACTTAAGGATCTGTCTGAAAGGACCTTCTCTGTAGCTTCTGCACAATTCACCTTGTGACGCTCAAATACCCCCATATTGTAGGCATTCTGCTCAGAGGTCAAAACCATTCCTTCCTATTCTGATTTCATACTGCTCTTACCCAGTTTTCAGTATAGTCAAAGTTTTAAAACGTTAGATTTGTTTGTTTGTTTTCTAGATAACCTTGCTTGGATTCTTGGTATGATACACATAGGAATGCCAGTCCCTAGGTGAAACCTTGAAATCCCCTGGAAATCCCCTCATCAGGTGACAGAGAAATCCCCTGAAAATCCCCTCATCTCCAGGTGACAGAGAAATCCCCTCATCTCCAGGTGACAGAGATTAGTTCCCCTTAAGAAAATAGCTGGAGGGTGGTTTCCATAATATTATTCTACACTGAGGTTCTGCCCTGCCCCAAATCCCATCTACTCCTGACTCCACCCCTGAACTATCCAGGTATTTTCCATCCCAGAACTGGCAGCCGTAGTTGTACAGTATTTGGAAATCCAGTATATGTGTGTGTGTACACACACACACACATACATATAGTAAATACATAAATTATCCACCATGCTCTTATTTAAATCTAACCCAATTCAAATCTCACAAAATATCTGTATACATAGTGATTCATAGACTGTTTCCGCATGAGGAATCTGCCCCTGGACAGCCTCTGGTGCTGGTGGGTTTTACAGCCCTCTCCACATGATGCTGCCTGCATCCCAAGGCTGTCTAGGGGCTGGCTTGTGTTTTGCCCAGATTTGCCCCAGGATGAGAGAAATTGCAAAAAATGGATTTGCCACTTTTTATCTCGCATCCCATCGGTGAGCAACCAGTGAGCAACCAGGGGCAAGCCCGTGTGGAGGGGGAAAGGCACAATAGTCTCTATAGCATTGTCCTGCTCTCACACCTGCCCTCCCCTCTCCATTTCCTGCTCTGAGTAATCTTTTTTTTATCGGCGTGGTCCACGTTGACTGCAAAGCTACATTGTCAAAGGTGAAATGAAAACTTCTTTAACGTGACCGCAGTCTTTTGGGGATCAGGCAGGCAAAACACAGCCCTGTTTGTATTTTTTGGAGCTGGGGAATGAAAGGGAAAAGGGTGTGTGTGTGATCAAGTAGCTTTCTTCAGATCATCCAGGCATGCATGCCCCTTGTTGACAACCCCTGGGTTGGAAATATTCCTGGGGATTTGGAGGAGGGCTTTAAAATGGTACAATGCCTCAAAGTCCACCCAAAGTAGCCATTTTTGCCTGCAAATCTGACTATTATAATTTAAAGATGAGCAATGATAGCGGAGATGATGGTAGAGGCTTGCAGACTGAGGTTAGGATGGAGTGGTGCAGCTGTGTCCCATCTGGGCTATGGGCTTTGGGCACCCCTTCCCAGCAACTGTTTGTATTTTGGGGCACAAACAGACAGACAGACCAGCATGATTCCTGCAAATCTGGAAAGTACAGGGTGATCTAAATCAAGAATATTTACAGCCTGAAATTATAAATGGTGAACAAATAAACGGCTGGAGAGACATAGGAACTGAAGTGACTTTTCTCAATCTTGGCCTGGTAAATTAAAAACAGTATTTTCCAGGAAGATTCTATGAAATCAAAGGCATAAGTGGCCTAGACTTTCAAGTGGAGCTAGCTTTACAGGAAAGTAGACAGTGAGACTTTGGGGGGAACTAGGTGATCCGCTTTTATTAGGCAACAACTTGGGACAACAACAGGGACTGCAGTTGCCAGCAGTAGGCCTCAGCATTTGGAAGGGCAGACATCACCAGCCAAGCAACAGACTGTGCTAGCTGAGGGGTGTCTGTGGCCATGTCTATTCCTTTTGAAGGCGTGCATGTGAGGGAAGAGAGCTTTCCCTTCAGGCTAACTGCCTGAAGATGAACTGTACTGCCTGGGGAGTTGATCTTTATAGTCTGGAGATGAGCAGCAATTCCAGGAGATCTCCAGACCCGACCTGGAGATTGGCTGTCCCTTGTCCGGAAATATTCCTTGAGGTTTCGAAGTGGGAGCTCAAAAGTATATAATGCCTCCGTAGCCACCTAACCAGCAACATAGCACCCCCTGACCTATTTCTTGTCAAGAAAACATTGCAGAGAGGAGATAAGGTTGCCAGATTGGTGTAAGTTTATGTTCTGGAATTCAACACTACCTAGGTGTACATAAATCTGACTAGGGTCAAGACTGCTGTGCATAGACAGACCTCCTCTTAGGGTTGCCAGCTTCTAAGTGAGGCACTAAACCCACACCAAACCATGTGCTAGCACCTGTTGTATTACAGAATGCAACAGGCTTTACTACTAATAGCTAAATAAAGTTCAAGCACTCTTGATATTTAAAAAACCCCCAAACTATGCTGCCCCATGTGATCACCACTCCATGTCCTTCTACAACCTAACTACCCTCATCTATCCCAGCTAAAAGCTTTTACATCTTATTTTTTTTTTGCCAGAAATGTAAACTTTTAAAAGTTAATGCATCCCAGAATTCACAGGACCCTTTCCATACAAAGTGAACCTAGCTGTTGCCAGTAACAAATTTATTGGTATAGGGATTACTCATATTAAACAGAGTAATCAGGTGACAAAGGGTCCATCACCATCTGCCTCAAAGCTAACATAATTAAGGAGCAGACTCAATATATCTTCTTGACTGATGTGTTGATCTTTCCCACTTCATTGACTAATGAATTGACACCAGTGATGTTCTTCAGCATTGGTGTGCCTTTGGTTAATTTACAACGGAGCCCTCCACGGTTGAATGGTGATGATGAATTCTAAACTACATTGATACCTGACCAGCCACAGTGCTGCTCTGAATGCAATTATCACAGCACTGGTGGAAAGTGTGGTCTGAAGATGACCTCAATATGTTGCAAAACCCTCAATAAGTTGTTTCTCTAATTTGTCTATCCCTAGCTTCGTGTTTTTAGGAGGATGCACAATAGCAAATAATTTCAGAGGGTGGATGTCTGCAGTAGCACCTTAGAAACAATAAAGATTTGTGGGGTATGAGAGTCAAAGGTCCCTTTGTCAGATGCCTAACAAATGGTTTCATAGCAAAACCAAAAATATCATAAGAACGCATAATCACACACCTGCAGGGAATTTGGTACTTTGCTACACTGCACATGGTTGAATAGTGTGCCATCATTGCTCTATAGTAAGATGTTCCTATCTACACAAGAAAATCCAGTTGCAAATGGTTGCTATGTTCAAGTGGGTAGCCATGTTGGTCTCAAGAAGCAAAACAAAAATTGATTCCAAAAGCACTTTTAAGACCAAAAAAGATTTATTCAAGGTGGGAACTTTTGAGTGCATGTACTCTTCCTCAGACAAAATGGTTGCTATAGTTAGGGTGGCTGGAGATCTCCCAGAATTCCAGAGATCAGTTTCCCTGGAGAAAATGGTTGCTTTGGAGGATGAACTCTATGGTCTTATACCACTGAGATCCCTCCCCAAACCTCAACTTCAGAAGGCTTCAACCGCCCAAATCTCCGGAAATTTCCCAGAGTTGGCAACCCTAGCTATAGTGCAACAATTACGGACAGTCAGTAAAGGTGAAGTCAAGTAATCTCCTTCAGTATTTGATCTGCACACAATTCCTACACCAGCCATTGAACTGAGAGACTGATGTAACTGTCATGCTATGGGAAGGTTGAGTAGTAACAAGTATGGCATCAGGCTATAGCTATACTTTGTGCTAAAAGACATTGACTGGTCTACCTGGCCCTCTCTACTGCATAGTCACTGTCTGCTGCATAGTGCAACTGCGTAGACCTGACTTTTCTTCAGGTAGTGAAATGTGTAGGCCTCTGGATGACTGATAAGAGAGACAGAACTGAAAACTTCAGAAGTGTCAAATATTCCCCACCACCCCCATCTCCCAGTGCCTCATTTGAATATTCTATACAGTGAATAATATTCCTTATGATCTATGGCTGAATCAAATATAAAATGCTTTTTACAAGGGATTCATATATTAACCCTTCATTTACATAAACAATGACATGATTGTTTTGTGACTTGTTAACTGGACATCTTTAGTTTTTCACCATCAGTTTTATGCTAGAATTAGGAAGGGTGCTTATGTGTGTGTGTAGGAATGTGAGCTTCCTCCTAAGCAAAAGAAAAAGAGCTAACATGCAAGTGCCCCCTGAAAATTTCTGTGTATTTAGCAACTGCAGTATTGCTAGTTTCTTGAAACATTTTGGAATAGCCAATGATTGTGAATATGTGTGTATGTGTAACAGAGGTACAGCCTTGTTTAGTTCCAGTGTGTCACACATGATATGCTGATAACTGCTCAGTGTAGGCAAGCTTTTCCTTTCCCTAGCCAGCTGCACAAATTAAGGGGAAGTGACCCTGAAGCAGCAGAAACAGTTGGAATCCAGTGAGCCTGGAAGAAATGGATAAGGCTGCCAACAAGGAACATCCAGTACCAAGAAGAATTTGGCACATCTGCCAGTGGAGGTTGAGGGAGAAGGACATAATCAGCCCTACAAGGAAGGAGTGAAGGTCAGGGTAGACTTCTGATTTCCATTCTTAATGGCGTTCTTCTGCTTGAGCAGCCTGTATGTCTGGCCTACCCTGGGTGAATGCAGAGTATGAATGAGATTGGCCTAGGATGCATCAGTGATTTTAAACAAGTTTAATTTTGTTTAAAGGGTATGTTATGCCCGTACCCTCTGACATATTGCCAGAGGGTGCTCCAGTGCCCGTATTGGACTCCAGCACCAACCCTGGACCTAGTGCATGGCTACCCGGGCCATCGGAATCAGGCACAAAATATCTAACTGAGGATCAGGACCAGCTATATGCCACAGACCGTCTGTTTCCAGCTAAGAGCCAAGTCCAATCATAATAGCAGTTGCATCAGACCCCATTTCACCAGTTACAGCCAGTCCAGATAGCTCACCAGAGCACCAGATGCATCAGAGGAGTGCAAGACTGGCATCTCACTATCAGAGTAGATACCCAGCTGAAGACCTTTCTTCTGACGAGGATTGAGCTCAGCTGCAAGCACTTTGGAAGGCTTTTCAGATGATACTTAAGGGGAAGTCTAAGCCAGGCTTCTCTGTGGGTGCAGTGGGTGCATTCCGTGCCTGTCTACCTGGATGTCCGGTTCCTGTACTCTACAGTGAAACTCTGTCGGTCTGACTATTCTCAGTTTTGGACTTCTTTCTGGATCATGACCTCAGTTCAACTTCAGACTACGCTCTCGTATTTGGTCCAATAATTTCAAACTTGTTCCTGCTCCCATTCCACTTTCTCTTGTGAACTGACCCCCTTGGGCTGGACTTTTTGTCCTGACTCCTGGACTTTGCTCTTGCCTTATGCCTCAGAGTTGGTCCCCCAGCTTAGAGAGTATTCAATCAGTCGTCATGTGCAGCCTGGCAGGGCAGCACAGAGTCCTTGCCTTTGACTCTGTTTACAGCTGAATACAAGACCCATGGGTCTAGGGTCTGCTCACCCATGGGGTATGCTCAGTGGACCACAAAATTATACTTGTCACTGGTGGGGAAGTGAGTTCTACATGTTGTGTGTGTCTGAATTTGCTACTAGTGGCATGCAACACAGGAACATGCCTTCCATGATTGTAGTACATTCAGGAGGGATTCCACATGTGTATCTGCCAGATGATGAATTGATATCACTGCAAGCCATACTCCAGCAGAGGATCCTGAGGACATCTGCTAGGATTACTCTGCTAGCCTATTAGCATTCATATCTTTAAACATACTCCCACGAAATCTTGTATCTATTTTGGATCATTTATAAATTTTAAAAAATCCTTGTCGATCTTTGTACATCACGAAAGCATAGTCTGGAGAATCAGCAGAGACAAAGACAGAGCAAAAAGAGGACTTACATCACAAACAAGGTAATTACACTGACTGGAATCAAAATGAGATCATTTTTCAGAGCTCTTGGGTGTAAGGGTAGGTTGCCTCCAGGCATCTTTAATTTATGTGACTGCTGCTACTTTTGCAGCAAATAAGCTATTCTGATACTGACCTTCGTAGCACTATGAGGGTAATATATTTCACACTGCTGAAACTGTCCTGAATAGTTCTATATTTCCACTGAATGAGGCATATATTTTCCCTTCTTTTTGATATATGACAGTTAATACGGACTTTAATCTTTGCTACAACATATTCAGTACATGAACCCAGATAAGTAATTGGATTTTAAAAGAATATTGAACAACAAGATTTTAAACTGTGTCATTTAACAGGCCAAAATGTTTGGCTTTGTCTTTGGGAGCTTGAACTGGTTGAAGCAAAAAAGGATCTGCCTGTATATGTTCTTTTGAGTGTAAAAACTGGAGGAAAGATGTCACAGAGCTATATCTAAAATTCTGATTAGTCTTGTTTGAACTTAAAAATAAATATCCCAGTGCAGCAAGGGGTGCACCAATTCACTATAATATATAGAATATTAATCCTGTAAATTAGAAGGACATTCCATGATTGTGAAATTTGATGTCCTTAGAAGGGCAGTTCAATATTGTTTTCAAGTGAAGTAGTCTGAATGTTGATGATATACTGTATACTTAAAATTGTTATAGGGGTTTCAGGACCACAGGTGAGAGCACCAACTGCCCACAAGTGCACATTTACTGTTGTGGCCACCGCTATCTGGAACAGTCAGCATGATGCGATCAGGAAGGGTTCCACTCTTCCAGGATTCCACACATGATGCAAAATAATTATGTTTTACTTCAGTTCTGTCTGATTTCTGTGGTCCTAATCATATTACATTATGCACTGAATACCCTCTATATCAGCAGTATTGATTTACACTACATAATCCACTTTGAATCTCAGTGGAAAAGGTGGACTATAAATAAAGTAACTATTTTTTTTTTAAATCTTCCTTTCCTATACAGTTAAGGTTTTTTTTTTTTTTTGCAGGTTTATCTAGAAATATCCTCCTGATTTCAATGGGACTTTCTCCTAAATTTTTGGGCATAGGATTGAGGCTATATTTCTCTTATAAACCCCATCTGTCCTTCCTCTTTTCCCCCAGTCAATCCTTTACCAGTATAGTTATGATTTAATGATAATGTTAGCAGTTGTAGTTTTAAGGGTCTTTTGATTTCAGGATCTGAATAGTTCTTTCCACTTTGCTTGGCTAAAAATATCTATCCACTCTGTGTGTAGATCAATCCTTTCCAATATTTTTGTAAAGTTTCTGAAATTAGAAAAGTTTGAAATACTAACATAGCTATTGTCTCTGATCAGTAGTGGCCAAATTATATACTTATTTGCTCTATAAGCAGTTACTTCTCTAGATTGAAAATGAAGGTATAGCGAATCAAGGGCAAGCTGGATTCCACAGAAGAGTTACTGTAGTTGACCTTTACCATACTCTTCAGTTTATTGTTGACAAGTACACTAGCTCCAAAGTTAGTATGTTAGCTATTGCTTTTATAGATCTCAGAGCAGCTTTTGATTCAGTGTCTAGACAAAGTTCATGGGATAAACTGAATAAATCATCTATTGATAAGCATCTCTTTTTTTCTGATCCAACAACTGTATGATAAGCTAGGTGAGATGTGGCCCATCTGGTGAACTGTCCAGGGCTATTCCATTGAGTAAAGGTGTTCAGCAAGGATGTATCCTTGCTCCATTGTTATTCAACATATCTCAATGATTTATGTTTATGTCCTCATACTTCTAGAGATGAATTTTACGTACCTTGCCTAGCTCATGTTAAATTACTCTGTCTTTGATATGCATATGATACTGCTCTTCTGTCAAGTTCTGAAGTTGGCCTAGTTAAGCTTATAAGTCTCTTTTTGGAATATTGTTCCAATGAAAACTTAGCTTTTAAAGTTCCGTAGTCAAAAATTATTCTTTTCAGTGAAAATAAAGGAGGACGTGGTCAGTAGCAGGTTACTGGATCATAAATTATCACATTTGTGCATTGTGCATGATGTGACAAGAATAATAAATAGACAAGAATTGACCCGGTTCATTAGAAGACATCTGAGGAACTTTGATTATGAGAGTATTTTGATTAGAGCTCACAGAATGTGTCTCAGTAGGCATTCTCCCACCAACAAAAATGCCAAACTATCTGAGCTTATTCTTCCAAAGTACAGAAGGGCATTCAGGCTTGCATGCCTGGATGTCCTATCTTCAGTGGTAATGTTAGATTCAATGGGACTCCATAATCAGATAGACTCTGTGATTGTGGCAGCAACAGCATTGATTCTGTGGATCATATTCTTTTTGATTGTCCCAAATTTTCAGATCAAAGAGCTGAATTGATCTCTTTGTATCTCTTCAGAGGCTATATCATCTTGGCTACTCAAAGATAAACAAACCACTTTGTGTGTGGTGACATTTCTGGCAGCTGTTTTTAAGTTACATGATACATTCTGTAGTAATTTTTAGGCTTTCCTTTTGTGGGGTGAGGGTATGCTGTTTATGATTTTGGTTGTAAAAACAGTAGTCAAGATGTAAGTAAGTAAGATTGTGGCTATACAAGTTTCATTCTGCTGAATTTTAAGAAAGCTTTTTTGTCACAATCCAATTCTATGAAGGAGGAAGTGGCAAAAAAGATAATGTGTAACTTAAGCTTTTTAAGTGGTATTGTAAAATTTTCTGAGTTTGGTATCAGATTACAGGATCATTTTTGGGAATAGTATTGGTTCTCTAGTACTTGAATTTAATTTGAAATAGACATACAGTGCATATAATAAATGTAATATCCTCCTAATTATATTAAATTACCTCTCAGGAGCAGCTCTGCCCTACTGTCAAAGACCAGCAATTTGCTTTTAATGATAAATGTGAACATCGTTGGGACATTCTGTATCACCATTTAACTGTGCAAATGGAACCCTAATCAGTTGTGAAGGTATAATTAGATGCTGAAAAATAATTACCTTGGTCAGATCATTAGAAGTTTCTTGCTCATAATCCCCTTGTGATCTATGAACAAATTACTTTATTAGGAAATCATTAGAGCTTAATTTGTCTCTACATACATCAATATTAATTTCTTTTAATGTAGCACCACATTCTTATTAGAAATGTTTATTAATACACAGTTGATATTGGAGGGGCAACTCCCCACCCCTCTTCAATGCATCTTCTACCATGTGTTCATGGCCTGAATCTCACCTACGATTAGGACAAGGGACATGGGTTACATATTTGTTATTCTATTTACTATATTTATAGTCTGTTTCTCATTGAGATGCAGAATGGATTATACTGTCTAAGTCAATGCAGTCAGTATGATGAGACATCAAATAAGCAATGTACAAGGACTGAGATAACAGAAATTGGAAAGTTGGACAACATTGTTCTGTTGCTCTGTATATTTCTTGGATAGTAAAAGAAGCTAAGAATCAGGTCCTAACCTCACATTAAGGGGTCCCGTCTTCTTTTAAGCCTATGGGCACCTTTGTAATTTTTAAATGGTGTAGTGAGTACCACCCTAAAATGACTGATGTGCGGTAAAATCCAAAATGTCTGCCACAGGAAATACAGCCAACCCCAATACTTCTCTCAGCACTTTGCAAAAGAATTACAAAAATAGAATAAAAAGAAATGAAGGAAGACCTGGCAGATGGAAATAGAAGGTGAATGAAAAGAAGGAAAGCATAAAAGGAAAACTGAACTGCTGGTGGACTAATGAAAGCATAGGTTCTTACCAGTCTCCCTGATCTTCTGCTAGTGTGGAATATCTTTTCATTTGAATGAGTGGAGCCATTTGCCCTGACTTACAATGGCCTCACCAGCTTCTGAAAGCTTAGCAAGTTCCAGGGAAGGTACTGGTGGGCACCACAATGTGGAACAATGCCTTACGTACTTGTTCTGTTTTCAAAGACAGAGGATTCAAGTGTCCCCCCCCCCATTTTTTTTTTGTTATACAGTCTTTACATGGTCATCATACTGTTATTTGCTCCTGGGACAAGTGCTTGAGAGGAAAGGAAGAAAACTTTTATTTGTGTAATATTGCCTAGGTGGGCTAGACATGGCCAACAAGGCTTATGTTGCCTTACCTTGCCACAGAAAATGAATTTGATGACTCAGTGTACGAGCCAATTCTTTGCCATTTCATTTTAATTGAAATATAATTCAATTAACTGCATCTCAAGAATTGCCTTTGTCTTGAAGGGACTTTATGATAAGATGCAAAACCTGAATGTGTAATTAAATGGTGCATTTAATTTAATTCCAAACACCTTTACCTCAGGAAGAGTCTCCCTGTGGCTTGATAGCTTGTAATTTTAAGCAGCTAAAGTTCAGCCCAATAAAACGCATCATCTTAACCTGTTCTGTGAAGTTAATCCCTGTGAAGGCATTGGAGGCATGTCAGAGAACAGTTCAGCTCCCTGCAAGCTCTCCTCCAGGAGGAAAAAAACTACATCCTCTTGGTGTATGAAAACTTTTCTTTGCGGAGTTTAGACTTCACATTGCTTGTGAAATTCTAATGACTACAGCAAGAGACAAGCCATTCTAATTAAGATCAAAGGCACATAATATGACCTGAGGAACCCCAGAAGTATATTCCATGAGGCGCTGATGTTGTAAAAGGAAGAGGAGGAAAGTAGCCACCAGAGACTTCACAGAAAAAAAGAAAACACCCAAGTATGACCTCATTGATGCAAGTAAGCGCCTTAAATCAACCAAAGCCAGCCCATGACTATAACCCACGTATATGTAATGGAAATTGGTATGCAGAAATAAAACTATAGTATAAAAAAGTATAGCTATAAAAGTATAGCTTTTATGTCCTGGGTTGATAATGGTATATTACATGGATTACAGTGCTTCACCTTCAACTCAAGGAATCAACTTCTGTTTTTGGTGTAGCTCTGCTTGACTTGATGGCCCTAAGTCAAGGATGACCTGGGCCAGCACTGCTGAATATACTGGAACATAAAGACAGATCTCAGAGTGGAAGACAGAAATCAGGCATATGGTTGAGGCCAGGGCAGCTCTCCCACTAACCCATCAGAGGATCCCCTCCAATATTGAGATCTCTAACACCGAGATCATGGTTAGATCTATTGTATTGGTGCCACCCTCTTCTGAACATTATTCTCTCCACCAGGCTGAACTAAGATCAGAATTGTGACCACCGCCGCTATATGTTATGTGATATGTTATATGTAACTTTTAATTGGGGTTTTTATGGGGATTTTATTGTGTTTTAACTATTTATGTTGTAAACCGCCCTGAGACCTATTGGGAGAAGGGCGGTCTAGAAATTAAATAATAATAATAATAATAATTCAATAAAATCATACATAAATAACAGCAAGAGAGTTCCTGCATGCAAAAGCAGCTTTGTCAACATGTTTCCCTCCAGTTCTCCCACCCCGCCCCCTCCAGTTCTGGCAACTGGTGAGGCCAATGAAGGGTCCTCTGGCTGACAACTCTGCCTCTGTTAAACCGGTACAAAGGGCTGTTATTGTTGTCTGAAACTGGACAGGCAGCCAGTTTACAGCGACATACAGCCAAGCACTGAATCATTATATACTATGTTTTACCGAGTTAAACTCACGTTCTGGTGTCTAACGTTCTTCATCATAAACAAAATAGCATATTGTCATGTCAAAGGTGGGAACACTGAATTCAGTACAGAACTTATTTTTAAACAAACCAAAATGGTTCACTAACATTCTGCAACGTTTGCCATGCATGGAACCAGTAGCTGGCACTCTGCGCTATAATAATCATTTGCTATATGGCACATGATTAGGAAAGAGGATCCTGAAGAGCAATTGCCATCCACTTGTCTCCATGGGCATCATAAAAAGGGGGAGAATAAATAAGATGAATTATTGATGACAGCTACATCCTTTATGCTTCTGTGGAATGGCATGAATAATAATGACAGTGTTCCTTCCAGTTAATACAGTCTATAAAGATGTGTGGGAAAGATGCAATTCATCTACAATTTGAACTGTCGTCCAATAAGTCAAAGCTCCATTTGAGCTCTTAAATGAAGCAATAAAATATGTCCTTGGACAAACCCACCCAATTTCTGAGACATTATCCTGTCAGAGGTTGGCACAACCAGCTAGAAAAGCAGCTACAACCAGATTTCCCCCTGTATGCAAGAGTACGGTGCCCTACATCTCTCCCTCACTCTATAAAGCCTTCATCCTGAAAAAATTCTCCAGAACATGCAGAATATTTATTTACGCAATTTACGGCCCACTCTTTCTCACAGTGGGGATCCAAAGGGGTTACGCCATTCTCCCCTCTTCTTTTGATCCTCACAATAATCTTGTGAGGCTGCTGAGGCTGAGATTATGTGAGCTGTCCAGGGTCACTGAGGGTGTCATGATGGCTTTGGAGAGGTATTGCCAATTGGCTGGGAGATAATTAATTTTAATATATTTTATATATATTTTTAATCATCAGGTGATATGACCATATATGGTCATGTCAACTCCCCCTCCCAAATGGCCAATGATGGACCTGGAGGGGATGGCCATACAAATCCTTGCTGGCTGAGGCCCATGGCATGTGGCAGCAACTGGAGTCCAGAGAGGCAAGTGCTCTCATTTAAACTTAACTGCTGGTGGGGAGGGGGGACCGAATGTCATAGGTCTGCTCTATCCCTGTTTCTAGTGTTGGGGGATGGTAGAGTGACAGAGCAGACTGCTCCGGCCATTACTCTGCACTGTCTATCCACTCATCAGAAGTTCTCACTTGGCTTTACCACCCCATTCCTGAGAGTTCTTAGCATTAGGAGAGAAAGAGACCCATGCAGTTCTAACCGGATGTTGGCTGGCAGGCAGCTGGGCCTGATAAAATGAACAGAGGTCTTGTACCGCAATAGGCTCCCACACCTGCCTCTTAAAAAGTGTTATTATACAAAGGTTTCCCTCAGGTATGTCCTGTGCATTTCTTGTTCATTTGTAAACAACCTAGATTTTAATCCAAAGAAAGGCAATTAAATTAAGAACAAATATATCAGTAAACAGCAGTGACTCAGTCATCTAAATAAGTATAACTTTATTTTGTTCTACACATCCTTATTCAACATTCTTTATTTGCTAGGTCCTTTCGGTATATATTCCAACAGTCATTTTCCATCTGGAACCTCAACTTGAGTCCCATTTTTCTGTCTTTACCTGCATTCAGGCTGTAATTGCTGATTTTCATATATCAAGTGAGGCATTCCTAAAACCTTGGGAGCAGTTTCCACCCTTTAAATAATACTTTGCCATTACATTCAAGTCTCTTTTATGGTTGCCAACTCCAGCTTGGGAAATTCCTGGATATTTGGGGGTGCTGCCTGCGGAAGGCAGAGTTTGGGAACAAGGGGGGGTCACCCGGGGGGGGGGGGACACCGTGAAAAGATGGCAACCAGCAAACAGATTGCAAAATGGGCCTCATTTACGGTTGCCAATTCTAGGTTGAGAAATGCCTGGAGATTTGGGGGTGGAACTTGGGGAAGGTGAAGTTTGAGGAGATAGCTCAGCAGGGATGCGATGCCAAAGGATCTACCTTCTGAAGGTGCAATTTTCTCCTGGTTAATAGAGCTCCATAGTTTGAAGATGTCAGAATGCTATGCTTCTGCCATGATTAACAGTAGCTCTGAGATCTGTTAGTTAGTTAGCCATTTGGCCATGTTTTATTGCCTGGGTCAGTTCTTAGTTTCACACCTCTCCCTTGGCCTCTCCCACATCCATCTCTATTCTTTTCCAGAATGTGACCTTGGCCTCTATCTAGCTGTTGTGACTGTTTGAAGTCTTCCCACACTGTATGAGTTCTCACAGGGAGGGGTACAAGTCAAGGGATTATAGCTATGCCTGTTTGCTTGTGCCTTAGTTTCAACAAGGTATTGTCAAGTTAACTTGCTTGCTCTGAATAAATGAACTCTTTGCACCAAGTCAAGGGCTTGCATGTCTGAGCTACTGAAGGAACCTCACAGAAGACAAGTTGAAATGCTGGGCTATCTCTAGGCCCCACTTGGAAGCTTCCAGACGATAGCTCTGATAGCAAACAGACTCTCTTATCCTTTACTAGCTTCAGTTTCTGAGGCTTGAGTATGGATCAGTGAGTGCACATCAGCAGTCTCTATGGGGTACATGTGGGTGTTTGCTGCTGGGGAGGTATCTAGAGAAGAACAGTGTTTATTTGCATGGCTATTCACACAGTAGATTTCTGGTCCCTGGTTAGGTTTTGGTAAAACTGACTGTTTCTACCTGGTACATACTGGAAAGATTAGGAGTGTCTGCAACAGTCACCAATGGCAAAGACAGGCAATATTTAATCTGACATAAAACAATTGGACAGAAGCAGGGCTTTTTCCCCCATGCAGTGCTATGAGATGTCACAAACCGCTATTTTATAACTCAGCCGTAAACATTCGCTCCGGGCTGGAACTTGGCAAGCCATATTTCATCTGGGGAACAATCTTAGTTTAAACAAATTAAAGAAATATCAGTTTGCACATTTTAAAATGTTTGAGTGCCAACAGTTTTCCTCTCTGTGAATATGACTCAATAGGGGTTTGATTTATCAAAATTAATTTGGCAAATGATTAGTTTATCACTGGAAGTAATTGCTTCAGAGTGAGAGTGGAAGCAACAAAGCAGCTGAAACTTGGAGTAATCTAAAGCGTCATCTGCAGCACATGTGGCATAAAGATCTTATGGAGATCTTTGACATCCCATAGACTGGAGATTCTCTTGGAAGACAAGATCAGATCTCTTGACATTGCATATAAAACTCAACCGTATCTGTTATGAGTTTAAAAAAAATAATATTGCCATTTAAGTGCAAAATCAAAATGGCTGTGCATCAATGCCTGCCACTGCTAAAATATACATGGAATCTTGGGACAACTGTATGTTTTGGCTACATTTGCAAGCCACCTAGATTTTATTCCAAGAATGACAGAGTTTTAAGAAATCCATAAAATACATTTGTAAAAGCAGAGACCTGGTCTTCTAAATCAGTGGTCCCCAACCCCCGGTCTGGAGACTGATGCCGGTCCGTGGATCAGTCGGTACTGGGCCACAGCTCCTCCTCGTCCACCTCCCCAGCCGCTGCCTCAGCGGCTGCCCTGCCACTCTGCTCACCTTTGGTGCTCTCCAGCGGCCACCATGGCTGGGGCTCTCCCTCGGCGTGGCACTGTGCAGCTGCTGCTGGCAGGGTCGCCCACAGGAAAGCAAGTGGAACAGGGGCTCAAGTGGTGGCGGTGATGTCCCTCGGCAAAAGACTACCCCCCCCCCGGGCCTCAGTAAAATTGTCAAGTGTTGACCGGTCCTCAGTGATAAAATGGTTGGGGACCACTGTTCTAAATGATTATGCCTTGAACTTATTTGACTCTTTTGACTTCTCACTGAATATTCTTCATTTTCTTACCCTTTATAATAGTAGTAGTCTTCTACCTTCTTAAAGCCCAGGATTGCCTTTTAGCCAAAATCATCATTATCATCAATCATCCTTCTCCTCCTCCTTCTCCTTCTTCAAGCTGACATAACTGCAGCATGAACTAGTTTGCATATATTGATGTACCAGCTCAAGATCAAAGCACTCCAGAATGTTGTCCTAGTATACTAGAGGCTGTTGTTGCAGACATCCTTTTGGGGGAGCTTAGTCAGGCCAGGAGCACAACAATCACCCAAGTGAGCCAACATATGCTCGCCAACCTGAGTCCAGAAGAAAAGGGTAGGGTTGCCAATGTCCAGGTGAGACCTAGAGATGTTCCAGAATTAGAGTGGATTTCCAGACTACAGAGATCATTTCTCCAGGAGTAAACTGCTGCTTTGGGAGGAGGACATCCCTGCTGAGCTGCCTCCTTACATCCTGTCCTCCCAGGCTCCACCCCCAGATCTCCAGGCATGTGGAGCTGGCAATCTTAGAGAGAATCCATTAATGGCATTAGTCTCATAACAGAAACATAATGAGGGCCAGAAGCAACATGTCCTTTTTGTGGTTTTATTATAAAAGAAAGACTGCAGAAAGTTAAGGAACAGGCTGCTAGCCAGGGTGGCTGTCATACTCCTGGCATGTCTCGCCTCCCGAAAAGGGATGTCTGCGATGCTCTGCAGATTGTGTCAGTGTACTCTTGTGCCCATAAGGAAGCCTCCTTGTGGCTGTACTCTTTCCTAGAGTGGTCTGTTTATCAACAGTTTGGTCCCAGGCATTCTCTGTGGACTGATCTGCCAGAGCTGGTGCAGTAGGCACCTTCATTTGCTGCATTCAGAATGGTATGGTGCCAGGGTGGTGTACTGGTTAAGAGCAGTGGCCTCTAATCTGGAGAGCCAGGTTTGAATCCTCACTCCTCCACATGCAGCCATCTTTGTGAGCTTGGGCAAATCACAGTCCTTTTAGAGCTGTTCCCAGAGAACAGTTCTTTCAGAGCTTTATCAGCCCCACATCCCTCACAGGGTTGTGGGAAGAGGAAGGGTAGGTGATTATAAGCTATTTGAGACTTCTTCAGATAGACCGTTTATGCACTGGAGGTTTCATGCTGGGCTGCAGGTTGGAGTTTTAGTCGTCGCAGGTTTCTTCACTTCTTCCTGCACCCACATGGGGGAGCATTTGGCTTGGTGTACCTCATCCACCCCCGATTTGTGCTCCTACACGGAAGCTGAGGCAGTGAAGTTCCCAGTGCGTAAACGGTCATAGTGAAAAGTGGGATATAAAAACCAACTGTTCATGTAAGTGTGTCTGATTTCAGGGGACATTTGGTGGCAGATAAATGCTCCTTGGTTGCTTTACTGGTATCAGTTTTTTTAATGGCATTTATCATCTTTTGAATATCTTTAATTAAATAACTTGCTGGACACTTAATGATGTCCATGTCTTGTCACTTTTGATATGTTGCTAGTCATTTTGAATTTGCAGAAATTACACAGGATATAAATATTTTAAAATATGAAAAAATGAGTTCATGAAAACTCCAATGTAAACCTCTAAATGGGAATCCTTAGAATAAGCAAGTAGTTTACGCCTTCCTAAAAGCAAATGCTGCCTCTTACATTTTTATAACTGCAGTCAATAGCATCTTCAAGCAGCCTAGCCTAAATTGATGGGGTATTGTTGATTTTTTCTTCAGCAGGTCCTTCTGAGCTGGAGGAGCTCTGCTAGCTTACTAAACCAATGGGTTAGGGACAAACAGCAGTGTTGCTATGCTGTTAAATGCAGAGCCTAGAAGTGAAAGATAAGGCTTTGTCTGCAGATCAAGTGAGTTGTCAGTCAAGGCTATAAAAATACCACTAAGCAGTTTAAGAACGGGAGGGGAACACAGGATCAGGATCCAGAAGGGGAAACATGAGACAAGACAATATGCCAATTAATGGAATTAAACTGAGAAGTTTTAAGAGGGGGCTCCCTCAGGAGACAATAAGAGAAAAGACATGAGTTAATTCAATAAGGACAAAAACATAAATGAGCTTACTATGAAGGGGAAAAAAACCAGAGTATTTAAAGACGACAGTGTCGGAAGCATTAAGCAGCACAAGCTGGTGATTACTTTGACTTGATTATGCCCCGGCAGCATCTCTCAAATTGCTTCAACCCTGTTCTGGGCACAAATCAGCTCATCTCTAAATTCTACAGCAGAAAAAAAGGAAACTGATCCCTTTTTGTAGCAGACTGACTATGAAACCGATTAAATCAGCAAGCGTTCAAAAAATAACACACACAAAAGGCTACATCCCTCCAGTCTTGTCCATCTGTTGTATCAGACTTTGCAGACATTTTATTTTAAACTTTATTGTGCTTTATGGTGCTGGAATTTATTGGCAGTTTTGGCCTCTGCTTCTGTTCCCAAGGTAGAAAAGGGGAGATGACAGAATGAAACGTATGCATAGGTGAGAATGTGACTTGCACCCCCTGACCTCCTCATAAATCTCCCATGTTGCTGAAGTTGTGCCTTGGATCCATTTTTCATTTCAGAACCATCAGTGAATAATTCGCATGGATTTAAAAATGGTAAGGTAAGGAGGGCAAGGAAGTGGAAAGCTCCAATATTTATAAGGCATTCTGTATTGGTATAAATCCACAGAGCACATCTTCCTTGGATATACACCACAACCAAGTATTAGGGCTTGTTATACCATTTTGGTTTTATGATGATATTTCTCATAGTTTTACTTTAACACTGAAAACTATCAGGGAACACAAATATCTTAACAGGCATTCAAGCCCTATCACAGAAATAAAAAAAAAACAACAACCCATGAATACAATAACAATATTAGCTCTCTGTGATGGCACATATCCTGTCAAATAGCAGAAAAAAATTTTGCCTAATAAAACTGCTCTTCCTAATCATATGCTTTATAAAGAAAAAGTCATTATATTTAGGATTTGAAAGTAGTCTTGGGAGTAACTTTCCTGGTCCTCAATCAGTATAACCAAACTGCTTATTATGGAAGGCCATTCTCCACTGTGCCTCTGGACAGACTTTCTCCAATTTTTAAAAAAAATATATGACCATTTCGGCATGGAGGGGTAAAACATGCATGGCCTCCTGCTTGCAAACGTGGGATGATAAACCTCATGTTTGCAGCCTCCTCACGGGAGACCTGTCCTGCATTTTCCCTCTGCCCCATCACGGCTTTTTGCCTCTCAATGAGACTGCAAGGGAAAACAAGCCAAACTTCTTCTCCCACTCCTTGGCTTGTCAGTCACAGCAAGCCACCAATCACAGCACAGCAGTTCTCTTGTGGACTGAAACTTTCTCCCCCCCTGAGCCCCGAAATTAATTTTAAAAAATAGCACTTCTGCATTGCTATGCAATAATGCCACAGCACAGATGCATTTTTAATAAAAATCAACACTCCCATGTTGCTATGGGAAAATGCCAAATGCATTCCCCCCAACTTTGGAATTTGTATTCTTTTGGACTTTATTTCTATCTGGGTGGATTTCTGAGATGCTGAACATGGTCACTGGAGGAACAAAAAATCATTTTGTGTAAATGGTTGGCTTAAAAACAAAGTGCTCAGACTTTGTATGATCATTTGTATGATTGGGAGAAGGATGCTTGATCACCTGCTCCCCAGCTCATCTTTTCCAGCTTTTTTCCCACCTCCAGAAAATAGAAATGGGGCTGTGTGTGGCCTGCTGGATTCCAAAAAGACCATGGACAATTTGCAGAAGATTTTATTTTACGTTTGACAATGTAGCTTTATAGCAGGTAATGGAGAGGGGTGGGTGGATGAGAAGGCATGACAATTCTGTAGAGACTATCATGCCTTTCCCCCCTCCATAAGGGGTTGCCTCTGGTTGCTCACTGATGGGATGTGAGATAAAAACTGGCAAATCTGGGCAAAATGCAAACCAGCCCCTGGACAGCCTCAGGATGCAGGCAGCGTCATGTGGAGGGAGGCTCTAAAACCCACCAGCAATCAGAGGCTGTCCAGGGGCAGATTCCTTATGTGGAAATGGTCTCTCTCTATATAAGGACCTGTCTCAAGCTTCATCCAAACTAAACAGACTTTCTGACCAATGACAACTAACTACATTACTTCACTTTCAGTTTATTATTGTAATGATCCAAGATCAGCAGTCGAGGATACCAATAATACTAATACACACTGAATGCATAAAACAGATATTCTGTACAGAAAATGTACAATTAGTAGTAATAGTACAATTATTAAAATACTAGACCATGTTCTTCTGCCTTGTTGAGAATGCCAGAGCACAGAATCTTGCTACTTAAGGATAATTTCATTAAAATGGTTGGCAAGCAGATAAATATAAAAACCACTTGACCTACCCGGCTGCTTGTACAGAACTGGGTATAATGTATGTGTTTCAAATGTCCTAGAAAATCAGCAGTTTAAGAGAACATATTTGTTTGTTTCTTCCATTCCAGCTTGACATGGGCAGAGATGTTGGGCATATAAAATATGTGTATATCTCCCTTCAAGAATGGCACATGGGAAGACATTAAAATAGGCCAGAATGAAAGCTCTGTGGTATTGGGAACTTCTAATGTATAAAGGTGATTTGAAGGAACAACATTTTTGTTCTAGTTCCCCAAAGCTGGAGCAGAGTGGGCCTGTGATATATCAACTCAAAGGACAGTGTTCCATAGTCTCTGTTTGTTCATCAAATTCTGTTTAGGATTGCCGAACTCCAGTTTTGCCTAGGTATTTCTTCCAGAATTACAACTGTTCTCCCGATGACAGAGTTCAGGTCCCTTCGAGAAAATAGCTACTTTGGAGGTTGGATTCTGTGACATTATACACCACTGAGGTCCTTCCCTATAATATAGCCTATCTCTATATTAAAAATGTGTATTTCCCAGCTTTGCCCAAAGTTGTATATTAAAAACTACCACATTGTGGGACATGGGGAAACTGGGTAGGTATTTCCAGGTATTTAGAATCATAGAATCATAGAGTTGGAAGGGGCCATACAGGCCATCTAGTCCAACCCCCTGCTCAACGCAGGATCAGCCCTAAGCATCCTAAAGCAATTTTTTTCTGCAAAGCTAGAGGAATTACTGGTTTGCAAAAGAAAAAAAAGACTCAAAAGCAACAAATTATATGTGTGTGTGTGTATTTATATATGTGTGTATGTATATATGTGTGTGTGTATATATATATATATACATACCCAAACACACACACACACACACACACACACACACACATATATATATATTCTTACTTATAGATGGAATTAACTAGACGATAACAAGGGTGCTTCTGCTTCTATGGCTGCACAAAGAGATACACATTTCTCTTTCACTATGAACGATATGAAAATGTAAGTTCTGTCTTTAGCATCACCATTCTTCTGGTTGATATTGTCTTTACAGGAGGCAAGATACATATTGAAGAGGGGAATGCAGTTTAGCTGAAACATTGTTTCAGTAATAAGAAAAATGGATTGAAAAACCAGAGAGCTTGTATTCCAAGTCTATAATTCTTTTATGGTTACACTACACAATAAACTGAATTAATGGCACATTGAAAAAATTGTTATTGCTTTACTTTACAGTGCACAAATAGCACGTAATAATTCTGCAGTAACGTTACAACTATATTGTCAATGGACCCTTATGCTGTGGTGGGGAAGGAAGACCAAAGGAAATAAACTAAGGAAAATATGGTGGGGGGAAAAAGTAGAAAATAGAAGAAGAGCTGGTTCTTATATGCCGCTTTTCCCTACCCGAAGGAGGCTCAAAGCGGCTTACAATCACCTTCCCATTCCTCTCCCCACAACAGACACCCTGTGGGGTGGGTGAGGCTGAGTGAGCGCTGATATCACTGCCCGGTCAGAACAATTTTATCAGCGCCGCGAGCCCAAGGTCACCCAGCTGGTTGCATGTGGGGGAGCGCAGAACTGAACCTGGCATGCTAGATTAGAAGTCCGCACTCCTAACCACTACATCAAACTGGCTAGGAGATAGTCTGGCATATCCTTTTCTGGAGTTTTTTTTCTTTTTACCAATAATACAAAACAGAGAAATGGTTTTTGCTGAGTTGGAAGAAATGCATCAGAAGCCTAGAAAAGTAGATCGATATGTATCCTCTCGGATACAAATATACATTTATGTGGAGATGCTCGATATATCGAGAGCCAGTTGGATATTGCAGCTAGAATTCTGGACAAGGACTTGAGAGGCCCAGGTTCAAAGCCTCATTTGGCACAAAACTTGTTTAAAAACTAAATAATAACAATTGTAAAAATTCCAACATGCTGTGGCACACCTCAGGTGCACCAATGACATACCAATGTTCCAGATGAATACATAAATAAATGTGGTTTTGATTTTTATCTGATCAAAACAGTAAATTAAATATTTAAGCATTTTTTCTTGAGAAATAAAGACGTGTGTCCTTTTTAAAATGCAATTTTTGCCTATACTTTTTCATATTTTCTAATCTTTTCTATATCTTCCTGTATCTACATCAGTCCTTTGTAAAAAAAATGGAATACAAATATTTAAAAGAAACTATGATGCACACTTTTTTCATATAATCTCACATAATCACTTATGATGCACACCAGGGGAAACATTATTTTCCCTTATTATTATTTCTTCTTTGGCTTAGATTGCTCACCACTTCCTCTCTCATGTTCACTTCATTAGCAGTGTCCTAAAAGCCAGAGAACTATAAGGTTAAACTGCTGGAAGTAAGGGGTCATTGAACTTAATGGAACTGCTGAGCAGATGTATAAAGTGTCATGCAGTAAGGTCTTATGATGTATGTCAGGCACCTTGTAAAAATTTAGGTCACAGGGCTCTTTGCACCAGGGCTTTTCTACCTAGGAGGTTCATGGGGGAGGAAAGGAAGCCATTTAAACTCTAATTCACTCCTGGTGATATTGGGAGTTAACAGACTTGAACCTGAGTATGGAATCAGTAAAGCCATTGTCTTATTCTTTGAAAGACAGCTTGGCTTATTGAGCTTTGTTCTGAATTGAGCCAAGGAGTTGCTCATCAGTAAGGACCAATATGTTAATAAGGTTGCTTGCCACTTGACTCACAACTCAGACGATCCTTCATAAACTCTGGGGGAAATGGGAAAAAGGTTAGCCACTGGCACTTCCCACTTGGACTCTATATTCAAGAAACCTTTTGCTCTAACTGAAATTTTGGGAAGAATATTTCACTATATTATATTCTCATTTCAGGAGTTTAAACCATTTTGAAGAAAATCAGTTTACCCAGATTTTAATTTTTGGAAACTAATTAATTTTTCAATAGGCATTATAAACTGTTTAACTCCTTGTTACAAGTTTATATTTTTAATGGAATGTGACAGAAATGCTTTGATGTCAACCAAGCCCACTTGGGCTACTGGACTTAACATTACACAATCAAAATTTATTGCAGCCGGAGTGCTAAAAAGCAACAACAATAACATTTAAAGCAGTAGGTTTGAACTATGCCACAGCCAATGTGTTTCTGACGAAAAATTCTAACTTTGCATCTTTATAAATAGAGGCCTTGCACTCAAATGGAAACAAAAAAGCCTGTTTAATAACTGCCACTTGCAGTTCAGAGAGAATTGATTTACAATTTTAGCAGGCTTCTGAAAATACAGAAGTTGCAATAATATTTGAATCAATGGTCTTTCAAAAGCTGTAGCAGGCAAAACAAAGCTCTATCTGATTGAACAACCAATCCACTTTTCATATTAATCACTAGGAACATAACGAATTTCACTGATGTAGAAAATTAGTACCTTTTTGCATCTCCCAGATTTTGATTTCCTTCTGGAGGACACTGTGTCATGAATTATAACTGCAGCCCTGCCTAACACTGTTGAAATCTATTATTTCTTGTAGAATTATGCGTCTTGTTAGTGGAAATCCCAGCTATTTCCTATCTAGCATCTGTGCCGCCGGTCACTCTATTATTAACGCCAAACTCATTAAAAGCAGAAGAAGAAGGCATCAGATTTGCGGTTTTCAGGATGGGGGTGAGAAGGGGAGGGAGGGAACAGTTATTGAAGCTTCACTGGAAACAAATAAGCCCACTGTGCTGCTTCCAATTGACACAGCTGTCATGCAAGCATTTGCTACTGTCGAACAGCTAAGGGATTCTAAGCTACAAGGCCTTGTAGCCATATGTAAACAATACAACACTGATGACAGGTTTACAACACTGGAGACAACATGTGCAGCTGTTAGCCACTGGTTTCTATAGCATGACACAAATGTTTTTACTGCAGATCTGCAGCTGCTTGGCACCAGGCCTTTATAGCAGCAGTAAGTGGGAATGAACCACCAGTGGATGCTGTGCATTTTTATTGATTCAGGTCCCATTATCCTTTGTGTAATGTCTTGCACCATACATCAGGCCTGTGTATAATGTGAAGTGGAATGGGAGGGGGGAGGGGTAGTTTCTATTTTACAACAATTCAGCATCCACAATAAATTATGTAGAAGTACATACTTGGCATAACTGATCTGGCTTCCAAGATTGAAATATTGACACTTGCTGACATTTTTCACAAGCTTTGCAATTCCAGAGAGCAAACAGTAAAGAATGGAGGCCGATCTGTAAGAACAGGATCAAGAACAGGATCAAGAACAGGATCAAAACAGGATAATGGGGTTTTAAGACACTGTAACCCGCCACGGGAGTGGCGGGAAATAAATCGAAATAAATATTTTATATATATATATATATATATATATATATATATATATATATATATATATATATATATATATATATATATATATATATATATATATATATATATATATATATATAATTATATTATATTATTATATTATTATAATATAATATATTATATAATATATTATATAATATAATAATATAATATAATATATTATAATAATAATAATAATAATAATAATTATTATTATTATTATTATTATTAAGTCAGAAAGCTAGGTGTGGCCATAATGCCCTGTGCTTTGAAGACACATAACAGTTAGACAAAGCCACTTTGGGATGCTCATACCATAACTCAAGGACATGATGAGAAAGAGAAAAGTGAAAGTTGCAACAAACCCTTTAAAAGCAACCATTTCTTTGTTGTAGTTGTTAGGTACGAAGTCGTGTCCGACCCATCATGACCCAATGGACAAAGATCTTCCAGGCCTTCCTGATCTCTACCCTTCCCCGGAGTCCATTTAAGTTTGCACCATTTCTGCAGAATTTCTACAGAATACAATTTCTACAGAATACAAAATCTTCCCCTTTTCCAAATTACAATGGCATATTCACTTATTAGGTTTTAAAAAAAAGACTTTAAACTCCAAATTAATGGCAAACCACTTCTTGCCTCTCACTTGCCTTGAAAGTCTGTTGGGGTCTCCATAAGTCAGTTGTGACTTGATGGCATGGATGTGCACACATAAACTATAAATTTGATCAGGAACACTATGACCTTAGTTCTGTTTAAATAAAGGAAACACATGTGCTTGTGAATTATGTTGCCTCTTATGGATTTCATGTACCTTTTTTATTTCAAAAGGCATTTCCCTTTTTCACCTCAGCTAATAGATGAAGAAGGGTAGCTGTGCTAGACTGTCTGCAGCATCAGAAAATATCAAGAGTCCAGCAGCACCGCAAAGACTAAGAAAATTTGGAGCAGGCTATAAACTTTGTGAGTTTATGTGTTTTCAGGGTATGAGTTTTCGTAAGTCTGAGAAAGTGAGCAGTGACGATTGCCACAACTGAGGAGGTTATCTGACAACCCACTGTAGAAATCCCTCCACGTTTCTATCCCACTCTTTGCCTACAGTTCACAAGGCAGAGTTTGCAATATGTGCACATATTTCTATGTTCAGGGAATACATCGAATGATCTGCCCAGCTTCCAAAGCCCTTCCCAAGTGAAAACAGCTTAAGTGCATTTTGCTAATTCAGGGGATGTACATGTTGTTTAGGCAAGTCACGAAAGGACATAGGCCGATTCCGCACGAAAGTGTAAAACTTGCGCTGCCTCTGCTTGCAAACGCATGGTTAGAAGCTGTGTAAGCTTCCTGACGGGAGACCCCGCCGGTGTTTTCCTGCTGCCTCATCATGGCTTTTTTGCCTCCTAACGAGGTAGCAAGGGAAAACAGTGCAAACTTATCCCCCCACTCCTCAGCTTCTCTGTCACCACAAGCCACCAACCCCTGCACAGCAGTTGTATCGGGGACACAAACTTCCTCCCCAATCCCCCAAATTAATTATTTTTTTAAGTGCACTTCCATGTTGCTATGGAGAAGCACCATAACACACAAACATTTTTAACTAACATGCATTCCTAGGGAGAAACGCCACGACAAAGAAACATTCCCTCCTCTTTTGTGGATTCTTTGTGCAATGGTGAGTGATTGTGTGTTCACAGTAGGGTTAAAAACAAAGAACATTGACGTCTATCTGATTGGGAGAGGGCTGATTCAGCACACACACCCCTTTCCCTGTTCATACCCCACCATGTGAAAATGCAAACAGGAATGTGTTTTGGCTGTCTGATCCCCAAATGACCATGCACAGTGAGGAGAACATTTTATTTTTGCATGCGGACTATAGCTTTGTGGTCCCACAGCAACGCAGACTGCACCATTTTTTAAAAAAATCTTGATCAAGAAATAGAGAGGGGAGGGTGGGTGCAAGGGCGGGCAAAATGCTGCCAAGACTGTCACACGTTTCTCCCTCCATGCAGGCTTGCCCTTGTTTGCTTCTTGGATTGCTGTTTGGCAAGAAGTGGCAAATTGAGTTTTGCTGATTTCCTTCATCGCCGAGCAAATTTGACTAAAACCCGCCCTTGAGAGCTTTGGGTTTCTGCCGACGTCATGTGGAGGCAGCACTAAAACCAGAGAGCAATGAGAGGCTTTCTGGAGGCAAATTCTTCAAGCAGAATCAGTCCCTGTCTTACTTCTGCCTGTTTTACAAAGAGAAATAAATTTGCCTGTGTAATTCAAGGTAGTTTTGGTGTCAAGATATTAAGCAGCACTCAGTATGAAATACAAACAAAATAATTACAATGAGGCTTAGCTTAAATCACAAGCATTCCTTAAAAAATGCTTGTGATTTGAAAAATAAACAACTATAATAGTCTTGCATTTCATACTTAGTAGCAGGTCTAGATGACAGTGGACCCCACTGAGCAAATTGCATTATTTTGTGGAACCCAGCTATTTACAACATTTAAGGACTTCCTGTTGCAAGCTTAATTTCTGAAGGTGTTCTTATCCTTGTCAATATTGATGTTTCTCTGCAAGAGCAGGAAATAATGATTGTGTTGTTGACACATGCTACTTACAGATAATGTCCTATTTCTAATAGGGTCACGGAATATTTAACTACAAGAATGGCAGTCACCCTGCTAAAAACAAACAGCTGCTACAAACAGAATTTCAATTTCACGTCTTTATGGCTTCAGAGTGCACTGGAAACATAACTCCTGCTAAGACAATAAACAGGACATAATGTGTGCCTAGATGAAGAAACATAAATATGGCAAAATACCTCACCCTTAACCACTGTGTATTTAGCAGAAATTACAAACAGAACTAGGGATGGGTGCAAACTAGGTCATGAGCCAAAATGTGGCATAAACCTGAGCTGGTGTGGAGTTCCCAAAAATTTACTTTTGCCTGGTTTGGTTCAACTGTTTGGGCCATTTAAACCTAAGAGCTGAGAAGGGTAAGTCCATCCATCAACTCTTAGGTTTATTTATATTTATTTTTTTTATTTATAGACCACCTCTCCACAAAAGGGCTCGCGGCAGTTTACATCATAAAACAATAAAAACACATAACCCCAGTAAAACCTTCCCAAATTATCAGAAACAAAAACAAGGCAGCAGTGGTCACACATCTCGTCCCATCCCATCTTGTTCAGCCTAGTGGGTAAGTTGTCTTTCTGTGAGAGTGTGAGCAGAATTAGTAAGCTTGGGGGGGAGGGGATCCTTGTTCGAAGTGCCGGGACTTTGCCCTGGCCTCAACCATACACCTGGTGGAAGAGCTCCGTCTTACAGTCCCTGCAGAAAGCTGACAAATCCCTGTGAGCCATTTAACCTGTCACTTTCGCCCCCCACCCCTATACCTACTTCCAAGTATGGGGAAGTGAAATGGATGGGTGAAATGCTTCACAGCCATTTCAACCTAACAGCGGACAGATGCACCTGTGAGAAACTGAACCCTCTCAATAACCAAGCTTCATCTGAAGAAACAGGTTTATTGAAGAGACTAGGAATCAAGCCCGCTGTAGTCACAATACAGCGGGTGCTAAATTATGATCTCGGTGCCGGCGAGCCTGCAGGCCGCTGCCACGCGGGACATGGCGGCCTGACGCAGCGGAGGCACTTTGCGCTTCCCGACACGTCAGGCTGCCGGCAAGGGAGCAACTACGAACCGCGCTATGCGCGGCTTGCAGTTGCTCCCTTGTCAGCAGGGCGGGAATCGGAGAGGCCAATCGGCAGGCGCAAAGTGCCTGCCAATTGGCCCCACTGATGTTCTGTCCGGAGGAAGGGGCCAATCGGCACACTTCCTCATCCCGGACAGAGCCCGCCCTAACTCCTCCCCCTAAGCCCTTACAGCTTTATTTAGTCCGCGGTGCCTGCAGCGCTGCGGGCAGGGTTAGGATGTGATTAATTCACCATGGGTCCTTTGCCAAGATCCCTCTATCAACCCAAGGTATCCAGCCTCTCCTAATGCCAAACAGTTTTGGGCACAAAGACACATGTTGGTGGATTCACTTTGTTCAAGGACCTCAAAGAAGATAGTTGTCACACAAAGGAGCTAGAACATGGCCTTTTGCACCTAGAGGCCAACACAGGAAGAGAGCTGCTGATTACAAAGACATAACAATTTAGAAAGACAGTGATACTAAGCAAGGTGTCATATGACAGGCTATAGGGCTTAAAATCTAATATGGCAAAACATCTTACATGCCTTTGACAGCAACTGCCCTGCTTTTAGGTTGAAATAGCTGTGAGCCATTTGATGCATCTGTTTTACTCCCCCTGCTTCCAAGGGAAACAGATCAGGGAAATGTCTCACAGCCATTTCAGCCTAACAGTAGATGGACAAACCCACCTTGCTGTTAGACTGAAATGGCTACAAGACATTTCACCAGTCACTTTCGCTTTTCCTTCCTTGAAAGCAGGGGGAAGGAAAACGGAACTATGAAATGTCTGCAAGTTATTTAACTCATCCATCCCCTACCCATTTAACAGGGGAAAGTAAAATGGATGGGTTAAATAGCTACCAGACATTTAATCCTTCCTGGGTGATCCCCCC
Organism: Paroedura picta; assembly: GCF_049243985.1. Lineage (NCBI taxonomy): Eukaryota > Metazoa > Chordata > Lepidosauria > Squamata > Gekkonidae > Paroedura > Paroedura picta. The sequence goes on along the minus strand of NC_135377.1, from coordinate 43,376,682 downwards.
TTTCTTCTGGCTGCAGCAAGCCACAGCTGGGGGTAGGGGGGTGGTCCACACTGGCCAGTTCAGTTCAATCTCAGTGGAATTTTTAGGTTTGTGCTCATCCCTAAATAGAGCCATATGAGTCTAGTCACACACAAGCTCTTTACATGTGACTGAAACCCCTGTTCTCCAGTTGCCAAATTCTAGGCAGGGGGGTTACACAATGTGTGGATATAACACAACAGGCCAGAAATTACTGTGCAAAAAAAGCTTAGTATTATAAATTCAAAATCAGAAAACAAAATGTTTTTGACAAAAATATTATATTTAATTACTTAGAAAAATGCATGTACATTTTTTAAGATTACTGTTGATTTCTTATTTCAGATGTAACACTGTTGTCCACATGAAAACCTGGATAAAACTTTGTTTTGCCAAGTTCTTGCTTCTTCGGTGGATTCACATCATAAGCAATAGAATAGAGTTACAATAAAGGAACAATAAAGTACAAATTTTGATACAAAAATTGTGTTATGAATTACAGTCATGTTTCCTACCCAGATAGGACAAGTGTCTAGGAATGTGCCCAAATTAAGGAACCTCACAATGTATGGCTGTCCTAGAAGAATTTTCCACAGTTTTAACATAGTCGTTACGAAGACAAAACACATGGAGTGATGGTTTAAAGAAAGCTAATGTATAAACTACTTCAGGCAGATAATATATTGGAACCATATGCTCATTTCCAGGTCACTGAAACATCTCTTCTTCCAACAATTCAGGAATGTCCCAAGGTAAGAATTTCCTGGACAGCATTATATTATGGGCTGGTGTTTAAATAGCTATATTACTTCTTTGTGATACAGACCACTATAATGAAGTACATGCTTGATGATACAAAGAAAAATTTTAAAATTGTGTTGCTGTTACGGGTCATACCCAGGTACTCTGTCATGTCTAGCTTGGATCTTAGTCTATTGTAGCAAAATAAAACAGAAGGTACCTTAATGACTAACAAAATTTATGAACATGAGCTTTCATGAGACAGAAAAAACGTTGTTAGCCTTTAAGGTGACATTTGACTTGTGTTTTGAATCAAGTGTGTCTTTTGTTGGCCACTACTACAGACAGTGTTAACTGGATAGAACTTCTGTCTGATTCAGCAAAGCAGTTCTTCCCTTCCTAATTTATCAATTAATGCTATGTAGGATGTGTCTATGACCATTGGCTTAGGTGCATTTGGAAGAGGTTTTGGAGGCAATATTTCTCTGAATGCCAGTTACTGGTGATCAGTTACAATGTGTGTGTGTGTGTGGGGGGGGGGGTTGACTTCTGTGCCTCTGTTTGGTCACTATGGATAGATTTTTGGTGTGCTCCAGAATGACCCTTTAAGTTTTAATGAATTTCTAGACAAATATATTGGGATTAAAATCCTGTCTCTGTTGTGTTCAAGTATACCATTTTGTACATGTCACTCCGTAGAATGTAATTCAATTTAAGATTATTTGGACAATGTATCTACTTGACAATTTGTACAAACTGAGACAAGATAATTCTTCCAGTAGTTCTGGAGCTAATCATATTTGACCCAGAGATCATCTTCAAGAAAAATGTCCAATTCCAACTTTAAAGCTAAAATGTTACAAACATGTTACTCAACATATATCATTGGTAAGCAAAACCTAGAATATATTGTAAGATTTCCAGACAATGCAAAAGGGCTATATTGTTACATTGTAATGCTAGAAAACTAAAGAGTTTTCAGTCAAAAAGAGATCTATAACCTTCTGTATAGAGGGCCTATCAGGACAGAAACATTTTATCAAGACTGATAAAACTAATAATAATGTCTCTAGAATCTTATAGCACTCTTAGTGGTTTAAACTTCAGAATTAATCCACAAACATTAGACTGGGAGGGGATTTATTGCTGGCTTGAAAGATATGGTGGCAAAGTTTAAAGGTTTTATGACATTATCTCATTGTGTGGGGAACATGGATGTCTCTGGGCAGTGGTGCCCAGCACTGGCCTCCAGTCAGCTCTCAAGCAGTTTCCTGCAGCTCACTTCCAGGGGCCAGCCCATCTCTGGAAGGGTGGGGCAGTGGACCTGGATACTGCAGGCTCTCTTTGTTCTCTGGATCAGAGTGAAAAGTTGTGGGCTGAATATGTGTTGGACATTCAGTAACCCTGTCCCCACCACAAGAACACATGTGTACTGAACATTGCTATTTTATATGCTGTAGCCTCTTCTCTTTCTCTCTCCCCCCCCCCAGTTAATAACTAATATTTTAGTTGCTGTTACTTTATATAGGCCAGACTTTTAAATTCATATTTGTCTTGTGGGTTGTTTTCTTTTGACTTTGTATAGCAGGCCCTTCGTGAATAACATTCCACAAGCTCTTTCTTTTAAAGGGCATATATGTTGTACTTTATAAAGTTTCTATGGAACATATTGATACATTAATGGAAGTTTCTAAACCCATCGATATGAAAGGTATTTCAAGACTGCTTCAATCCAAGAGAAGCAGATCAGCATCAAAAAGTGAAGTGCCTTATAAAATCTGTAGAGATCTCTTTAATTTGCAAGGCATCTTCTGCAATATACCATATATACTCGCATATAAGCTGAGTTTTTCAGCCCTTTTTTAAAGCTGAAAAAGGCTCCCTCTGCTTATATGTGGGTTTAAAATAAAAAGCTGCCAGACTAGACATGAGGGTGGGGGTGGGAGACAAGTATACTTAACTGAAGAAGCAGAGGGGAGAGGAAAGAGCAGTCTCCGCCTCCCCCCCCACTGCCTTAACGAGGCTAGCATGACGCTAGCATGCGGTGCTGCTGCAGGAAGCTCTGAAGCCTCTGTCTCAGAGGGAGAGCAGAGAGCAGAAGGAGGAAATGCCCCTAGAGGAAGGAATGGAAAGTGGAGGAAACAGCACACCTGGCTAAGAAGAAGGGAATGGGATAAGAAGGATTGGATATAAAAAGGCAGGAGGGAAAGAGGAAGGAGGAGGGAAAAGAGGGAGGAGGGGGGTGGGAAGAAAAGATCCTGCCCAAAAGCGAAGGGAAGGACAGGGGGGGAAGCCACTATCCAAACAGCAGCCTCAGCTTATATGCGAGTCAATAAAGTTTTCCAGCATCTTGTGGTAAAATTAGGTGCCTTGGCTTATATGCGGGTCGGCTTATATGCGAGTATATATGATAGTTGATATGTTTTAAGAGGTGAAACAAGACTGAAGTATGATAAAGGCAGGAAAACAGCACTTTGGTCAGGGAGGAAACTTCCTTCTTAGGCAAATCTGACTTTGGTTCAGTCTAAAATGCTAGAATATCTCCCTGGAATAGTTTCCCGGCCAGCTGAATTGCCTACATCTGATTGTCCTTTGGTGGGAAATGAACCCAATACATTTAGCGATTTTGATTGGTCATTTGATACAGCTCCATTACCAGCTAATGAAGATGGACCAAGAAACCAGACATTGAAGCTGACAAGGACATACATTTTAAAGTTCATTTCAGAGTCCCTTCTTCCCTTGTTACAGCCTGTGTAAGGATCAAAACAGACAAGATATTGGGAAATCCATGATTGGCTCCTTCCTGACACAAAATATTCGTATTGATTTTATGCTGAACTGAAACCATGGGGGTGGGAGAAGGAGAAGATTCAGCTTCACACAATCTTACCTTGTTTCTAAGTCAAAATAACACTCTATTGGACAGACATTATGGCATATAAAACAGCCTTGTCTGAACGTGACAAAAAAGAATTCCAATTCAGTTTTTTAAGCACTAGTCCTCAATGACTATTAATCTTACAGGAACAGAGAATTACCCCACTCTTTAAACAAAGGCATCTTCTGTTGCATTGCTTGAATTACATACTTCAGTATGGTATTTTGGGAACTGGAAACTGCTGGATGCTATTACAGTGTCCTGTACATTTGATCTGCTATAGTTATTCCAGAAGAGGTGTCACATTTTCCAGGGTTGCCTCAGGGGTACCTGCAAAGTGAGGACCGGTACACTTGACATGCAGAAAACACCTTTTATATTATTATCCAAAAGACAAAACTGGGGCAATGGGGTGCAACACAGAGAGGTCTGTCAGCATGTGTGCCATTTCTTCATTTGGCATAGCCCCAATACTGTCACTGACTGCTGTGTAATAAGAAGTCAGCAGGCAATATTAGAATAGCACTTAGGAATTTGCTAGACAGAGGCAGGAAGTCAAACACACTGACTGTTTAGGCATGCCAGACTCAGCTTTTTGATTTCTGGTTTGTATATACTGAAGATAAGAGAGTCACTGCTGAATTTTAATTTCTTTTGTGGGCAGGAAAGACAATAACTACACAGAACAGAAGTTTAAAAGTGCTGCAAAGTTGCTAGGGATGGACTTTGCCCCTTTTCATTGCTTTTTGTTTGTTTGTTTATTCTTATAATGTCGCTGTAAATCATTTTGGTCCATTCCGTTTTCTTGACGGTACTGATGATAGTACCATGTGTTGCCTTTCCCCATTTTAATGCAGTTTGCAGGACATTCCTATGTGCAGTATACATCATTAATACTCATAAATTCAAATTATGATGCTGATTTATTGATGCCCAAGTAATGCTTGAAGAATTTTTACGGGAAACTGAAGATAATGTATGGAAATAAAGACACTTCTGAGTAGCTCTAGGAATCTTCAGGAACTCTGTGGTAAAAACTTCCTGTAAGTAGACAAGGCTTTCTTTTTCTTTTTAATTTTCTCCTGCTGCTGCTTCCAGTGGCAGCAGGCAACAAAATCTGAGGCCCCACTAGGGTCTTAGCAGCACTTCACTTCCCACTGATAAAGCTACCCCCCCCCCCATCTTTGTGACAGCCTTCATAAAGAATAACACCATATGTTAGAACATAAATATTTCAGGGTTTCTTTTTAAAAATTAAGTTTTTTAAAATTGAAGAAACAAAAAACCCTCCGTTCTGCCTTTCCATAGCTATTTCCACAGAGGTGGGAGAAAAGCCACCCCTAATGCAATAGCAGTGACTGGGGTGGAGAGGATGGCAAACTATCTCGCTTGGCCACCCTGGAGCCTGGCAACTCCCCTCCCATCCAAATCTGAGCTGAAGCTCACAGTGGAGCTGCAGGTCAGTTAAAGAGGGATGGAGGGTTGGGAAGTCCTGTATCCTAAAGGCAGCTTTAAAGGTCACCCACCCAGTGGATCGATTGCAGCCTTTTTATGATTCAGGGATCCTCAGAAATACTCATTTACCTACTAATGCAGGGAATATCGTAGAGTCCTTTAAGGGGATGAATGGGTATTATAAGGCCAACTTCTTCAATCTTGGGGCTGGGCAAATGTTTTGAGGCTAGATCCCATAGCCATAGTAAACTATTCTTCTACCAGCACAATGGCCAGGGTGGTCTTGTCTTTCAGGCTAAAGCAGTCTTCCAGTGCTGGGGTGCCCTTTCATTAGCTATTGTTCCTAGCATTGTAGTATCAGGCAACACTTTGGCTCTATTTCAGAGATTCAAAGAACTGGGAAACTTTTTAGTGTAACTTCCTTTTCCAAAGAAAATTAAGAAATGCCACCCCAGTACAGAGAAGATCAAGAGAGAGCATTCTAGCCCTGCTAGCAAACGGTGAACTTTGCAGTGAACCAACGTCACCAAAAAATGGAACAAGGCTTGATCTGAGATACTGAAATCTGAAAGCATCTAAACTACTTCCAACACTGTAATGAATTTTATTCTATTATCTACTTAGACTAAGTTTTGCAAGGGAAGCTGTTCCCAGCTCTGCTTCCCTGTTCATTCAGAGGGCAGTTCCATAAATCACAAAATAAACCCACTAAGAAGAGAAGCTCCATGACTTAATTCAAAGTGACATTGCCATTTACAGGTATGTCACAGCTTTACTATTTCTTACAATGAGTGAACACTTCATAGATGTTTTTTGTTTTAAACCTGAAAATTTTTATAATTAATAGGTGGAGAGTGCCCATTAGGCATTTGGGTACCTGTACCATCTCTCAGTACTTTTTATTAGAAAAGAAATATTCTCTCCCTTGTACTGATAAATGATCTTGTACTGAAGGAGAGGCATTCTAGCAAGCCCTACGTTCTAACAGCCCTCCATCTGGAACTGCAGTGCGTATATATAACACTATCCTATTTTGCAAGGTCACTCCAGTCATACACAATATTTGAAACCTTTTCCACAACTCACAGCACACAGCAACTCACAGCACACATGAGGTTACCAAGTACAGAGGAAAAAGGGTCTTATTTAATACAAAGTAACAAAACTGATTTTTGAAAGATCATGCTTTAGCTAGAATGAGGCAAGCTAAAACAAAACAAATACCTTAAATATCATTACTGTTTTATTTATTTAGGGATATGAACAATTTTACAGTCTGTTTAGAATAGTTTACAATGGCAATTCAACATAAAAGAATTACAACAGGTCCGCCTGCTTAAATCTAGATGCCAGATACGGGGCATTCACAACAGAGATATTCCTCTGCTCTTCACACAGTCTTTCTGCAACACAGCAGGGCCAAACTATACTGCCATGCTTCAACTGATGCACCATGAACCTTCCTGAGTTTGGCTAGAGAAACATTGCTGGGGAAATCTGTATTGCCCAATGGCTTTTCCTGGATGCTCCTCTGAAGATGCTGTTAGCCCTGAAAGGAAGAGTATGCAGGGTGGAGTCTGCACGGAGCTTTTATTGCAATCCCAGGTCAATTCAGTCCCTGCCATCTACACGGAATGTGATTTCCGTTTTGATTTTGGGCAGTTTAAATTTTCCCACTGCAACAAACATGATTGATCTGGAGTGACCCTACCTTTTCCTTGCAATATCCTGGAGTGCTTTTAACCCTCAGTATTTGAAAAATCGCATGACTCAAGGTGCAGCTCTCTGCTTTTCTCTGAAATAACTTGTTGCCGAACCTCCAACATTGTACAAAAGCCCTGATTGGTCAGAGCATCAGTTCAAATGCTTGCTGGTTGCGAAACTTTTCTCCCAAGATTTATTTTTTCTCTTTGTTTCCCTCTGGAATCTGTGCTCCAGAACCAGCAGATATTTGCCTCTTCTCTGAGAGGCTGCTGGCTGGCTGGCTGGCTGGCTGGCTGGCTGCTCAGCTCACTCTCCCACTCCCCCGCGCTCGTTAGAGAAAGAGCCTCGTGCTGCTTCTCCACCGGCAGTCAAAAGAGGAGAAATCCGTTGCCCTCTCCTCTCTGTTTCCCAAATGAAGTGCACAGCACTTTCTGTTTCACGTCGAGGGAAAAGTAATGAGGAAGATCTGAGCTCAAATTGATCTGAATTCAACAGGAATAAACAAAGTAAGTGTAGATTCAGCCCTGGTGTCCAGACCATTTTTTTAATAGTCATAATGTCCTAAAGTTAGCCTGGAAGATGGATTCTACCTTGACCTGGCCTATCTGGCCATTTGAATCCATGTGGCATTTCCTCCATGTTTCAGGAAAGTGGGGAAGCCATTCCCTGGTGAGGCTTGTGGCTGGCAGGTGGTTCCCAATTTTAAGCATTTGCCAAGGGAACTCTAACAGGAGACAGCCTATATATCCAGAGTGAAGCAAGAAACTTCTCTGGGAAATAGATGGGCTTGGGAGAGAAATGTGTTGCTTTTTGGAAACCCAGGAAGGCCACTTAGCATACTGACCTTTCAAAGGACCCAGAGTGGAATAGTGCCCTGGAGCCAGTGTGGTGTCCTTTGACAAAAGCCATTCATTGCTTCATTTTCAGTTGTTTTCCTAATAATTTATAGCATAGAATCTGTCTTTTTCACTGCTATGTATATTGAGTCAACATTTATGCTGGGGTATTCATCACAACTTCAAAAGCAGTTTCTTGGTCAATTACAGCCAAACAGACCTTATGACTGTAAAGGAAAATATGGGCCTTCCTACTAAAATCTAGTTGTCACATTCATCCTTCCCCCATTTGAATGCAAAGGAGAATCCTGAATTCAGTCTCTTGAAGACATACCAAAGAGCTGACAGCACAGTATATTAGTGGCTCACACTGTATAAATCACTGTTCTACCCTATTAGTCAAAGAAAATTATGGTGACCAGGAGAAAGGTGAAAAATAGCAGAGGGCAGAATTATAGTCCTCCATATGCTATATATTATTTTCAGATTTACAGGCAGAAAACTTGCAAGACAAAGAAGGATTTGCTTGGTGCGGCAATAGGACTAGTTGAGAGACTATTTTTGGTTTCCTCGCCTCTAAATAGAGTTGTGCTCTTTTCATTTTTCTTTTAAATCCCAAAGCTTGTATGTCAATATAGTCATCTTTTGATATAAATGTTCCTAAAAATGTGGTATGCTGCCAAAACCACAGGACTGCTGGAAGTTTAAGCTTAGCACTTTACAGCTCTATTCCATTATTTTGTCTTGTGATTTCTGAGCTTTGTGTCACACTGTAGCTAGTTCTTTTCCTCTCAAGAACTCAGCAGTGGGAGTCTGAAGAAACTGCCAGAAAGCTAAAGGCTGGGGAGAAAATTATTGTTTTAATTAACAGCGTATTGACTTGTTAATCATTATTAAGCAGGAACATACCATAGAAAACTATAATGTCAAAGTTAAATAAGTAAACAACTGTTTGGGTGAGGGGACTGTTCAGCACCATAAAAAGATGTTAGGAAGGAAGAATTGTGGTGTTGGAAACAAGTTGAAGAACAACAGCAGAAGGGTCGTGCCATCCTGTCCCATCTCGTAACTCTATTGCCGCCTGGAAGAACAGTCTACAAATGAGACTTGGCATCTGTGCCACAGTTTCCTCAGAGCAGTGGTGGAAACAACATTCATATCAATACATCTGTTCAGAATGATGGAGCCTTTGTTCAAAGAGTGACATGAGATGTCAATGAGATTAGCTAAGCACCTGTTTCAAAAGGGTCATCTTGTTTCCCAAAGGCTGTGATTGTAAGGAAATATGATTATTACAAAGGAAGACAAATTCACTTGAGGCAAGATTGAAAGCCTATATTTTTGAAAGTATTACAGAAGACAGGGAAATTTTAAAATTATTATTATTCCACCCAGAGTGGTGCACAAATTTTACATTAGCTTTTCCTAAAGCAGTGTGGTTAATGTATGTGTGATTAATGTCAGTTGCTAAGAACCAGGGTTGCACTGTCGTTTTTAAAAAGTAAGGTAGTCATCTTGGTTTTAATGAAATGCATTTATAGGAATTGAACCAACAACCTCTGAAGCTGAAGGCTTGCAGAGATGGGAAATGTATTGGTCCAAAATGGATTAACAAAGAAAGGAAATAGACAAGAGGAGCATGCTAAATTTACCCATGGAATTAGGATTAAACAAACAAGTTGGTGGCACGGGCAGACACTAGGGCATGAGTGCTCCACCTCCTGGGATATTTTGGGTATTTAATTTTACCCACAGTGTGTTGGCCCATCAGGGGCATATTAGTGCAGGATGCACTAATAGTCCTCCTTATGGACTAAAGTCCAAGAGATGACAGCAGCTGACAACTGGAGAACAATGGGGATGGAACTTGAAAGGCCTAGCTGAGAGTGGTGGTCTCACACAATGGGAGCTCCCAGGGCCAGTTGAGCCGAGCCCGGGAAAGTGAGAATGGGCTGGCATAAGTCAGTAGAGACTGCAAAGGAAGCGGAGGCCATGAGGGCAGCAAGGCCCCCAGGATTGCAGCAGAAGGCAGAGCCAAACACAGTACCTCCTTCTTCACTTTGCAAAATAATTGCATGGCAACCATGAATACATGAAGTTGTCCTATTCAGAGTCAAGCCACTGAGCTGTCAGGCTTAGTATTATCTATATTTTGAATGGAAGCATCATCCAGCTCCTGGGAGGCCAAATAAGATTAGAGAAGGAAGGGATACGAGTTTGCTCCTGAATACTCATCTCCCATATTCACAAACTTTTAAATGGGTCTGCTTCTTTAAAATAACACTTTTCTCATAAGAAAAAAAACTAGTGTAAAGGAACAGATTCCCAAGCACCGTCCCTTCAGTTCTCCAGATTAGAGGTCACTACTCTTCACCACTACACCAAGATGGAATAAAAAGAAACAAAGGAATGCTGGTGGGGGGAGAAAGGGAAGAAGAATAAAAAGAAATTAAGAAAGGACTAAGAGGGTAGAGAGGAAAGGAAGGAGAGAGACAAAAAAAGGGAAATAACAAGAAGGAAAGTTGGAGGGAAGTGAAATGTTTATTTATTTTTGTATTTATATACCGTCGATCCCCATTTGAACACGCAGTGGTTTACAATAAAACAATAAAAAGAAGTATAGCCCCATAAGAAAAAACCTTTAAAAAGTTAAACATTAAACACTAAAACATTAAAAGCTGGTGATACAGAATTCTAACCCCCACACACACACAGCCTCTCCCTCTGTCAAATGAGGGGCCAAGAGCTCTCTTTCTTTGGGAACAAGGGTCCTGATTTGACTAATGCTAAGGGATCTGCCGATGGTAACTTTACCAGTCTTCCAGACCCTCTAATATTGCAGTTGTCAAAAGTCCATTGGTTTGAATGATGACAACCAATATTAAGCCCTGCCTTACAATGTACATGCCCACTTTCTAAATAGCTTCGGGAGCATCAGAGGAAGTGCTGGTGAGGGCCATGACACCCTCTGCATTTGCTATTTCTTGCAGGGGAGCTGATCTCTTTAATCTGGAGATTAGTTGTATTTTGGAGAGAATTCTAGGTCACACTTTGAGTTTGGTATGAATACATGTTACACAGATAATTAGCATCGGAAATTGTAAAGATATTTCTCTGTAAGTATTTGATTTGGAGCTGTAGTTGCACCCATTTTTTGCCTCAGCTAATCTCTTCACAAGAAGCGCCAGAGACTAGAGCTGATGGGAACAAACAGCTTCCTGAACATTTTGGACTTGGGACACAATATCTTTGATCTGATCCAACAGGGCCATGTTTATGTTGAGGTGGCATTTACATTTATAAAATGCTGGGAGGATCTTTACATGGTTTAGTTGAAGCTGACTTGGTGGAAAGTTAAATAACTATGACACAACTGTGTCAGTGTTATGTCATATAAACTTTGCAAAGGAACTTGAGCCACTGCCTTCAACACTTGCTCAATCCACCACAAATCATGAACCCTCCACAGATTCACCAGCCACCTGCCAATCAACAGAACTCCTAAATCAGCCTTTTCCTCCCACCACCTCTGTGTGATTCATCCACACCAGTCCACTCTCCACCAAATCTGAAGTCTGCTCCCAGTGAACCACTCCTTTCCTTGCACTGCAGTCCCACTTAGAGACCTGACCTTCTGTAGGGACAGACATTCACCCCACGGTGCTCAGGGAGACCCAGGTTCGTCAGCTCATTCTGCCATGGAAGCTTCTGGGTGACTTTGGGCCAGTTCCCCTCTCAGCCTAATGAACCCAGCACAGATGGGGAGAATAATAGTTGTAAACAGCTTGGCATTTATATTTGGGGAGAAAAGTAAGGCACATGCCTCGGGAAAAAATGACACAAAGAAATCTCATTAAGTCTTTAAAGTGGCTCAAGATTCCTGCTGTATCTTAGCCTCCAACTACCCCTTGCCCTTGCATGCTACTTCCTCCCCACCATGCACCCCATTGCACAGACTTCCACCCTTCCTTTCTCCAGTCCTTTGCGCCTCTCTTCCCAGATACACCCTGGCATTCCCATTTCTATGCTTCCCCTAATGCCTGTTTCCATTAGCAGCTGCCACCACCACAACTTCCACCACACACCTTCCTTCCTTTCTTTTTCCTTCCTCCCTCTTCCAAAAGTGTTGCTTCTCAGGCATCACAGTAGAGAGAAAGGGAGAAAGGTGAGCAGAGAAGAAGGAAGTGGTGGTGACCATGGCAAAGAAAGTGGCTTCTGCTGCTGAAGCGAAGGTGGTGGCCCAGCATGTAATCAGACAGATGGGAAGGCTCTTCTGACAGGAGGGGGGGAGAGGGCGGCAGCTGCATGTGTGTAGAGGGAGGAAGGGGGGCAGATGGACCGTCCAACCAGCTGATCTGAGATGGGTATTTTGCTGCTATTGCTTCTGCTGCCACCACCCTCCTCTTTCTGGATCAGGGGCCAGATAACAGACCTGTGCGTGCTGGTTCTGCTTCGTATGTTTGACACCCCTGATTTAGACCATAATGAGTCCTACTAACAGAGCAAGCATCTGATAGCTGGCAGCAAAGGAAGTGGCTCCAGATTTATTATTTTATTTTATTTATTTATTTATCATTGTATTTCTATCCCGCCACTCCCACAAGGGCTCGTGACGGCTAACAATGATAAAAACCCCAATACATAAAACCCCATAAAACCCATAACATTATAAAACACAACTCAACCATCCCCTTAAATGATTTTTTTCAGATTTCTCAGAAAAGCAAGTCACAGCATAAGTCGAAAGTAAAGACCAAGATCAGATAATTTTTGCTACACTAGCCAAACTTTCGAAACAAACTGATTTCTTAATTTTGGGGGAAGGGTATTCCTAAATAACCCGCAATGTATGCTGCTTAGATGGTTAAGTGAGAATGGATAACCTAGAATGTGCAGTCAAGCTTCTCTAGATTATGACTGCTTTGTTTCCTATTTTTGGTTGGATGCCTCTTACCCCTTAACCTTATCAAAGCAGTTAAACTTCCTCAGCTTAGCAAGCAGAGACCCGTCTGCATCTTAAAGCAGGCGTTGCTGACATGGCTCAGCAGTGTTGAATTGATCTTGCAACCCTCAGGCTGTCCTGAGTGGCACATAATGCTCCACGCTACCAAGGCATGCTTGATTTAAAGTTCAGACCACTCTAGCTTATTGTCAGTTACAGAAAATGTATTGTGCCTCTGAAGATTGTGCAGTTGCCATAAATGCTATCACACCAACTTCAAGGAGCAAGAGAAACAAAGATGGGCAATACTGTACTCCTTTTGTTGATCAAATTGGCTTTCCAGCAGGAGTTTCTTTGTCCCTCCCAGCATGCGATGATTCTAAGCAGTGTACATTAACCACATGAATACTCCAGCATCGGATCACGTCTCAGAGCTCTTCTTTGTGCTCACAGGATTTGGTATGTAAATACGTTGAACCAACAATTCCTAATTTGCACATGGAGAGTTGGGTCAAACCAGGTTTTCCTCTGGTGAAAAAAAGGAGGAGGCGATCGTTCTTGATCACCAAAAAGGATACGCTGGATACCTGCATAGCTGGAAGGCATGTAGCACAAGGAAGAAGGAGAATAGGTAAAAATGAGTAAAAATGCTGGCTGGATCCCATCCAGAGCCCCCTCACTCTGGGGCAAGGGCTGTTTCTATCCAAGGTAGACAATGTACATTTCTGCCTTTATGTATGAATTCATAGTTTGACTCCTCCTGTTGTAGGAAAAAGCCCTCACTGTCAGGGCATACACTGAAATGTATGGATTACCTACCTTAGTTCATTTCACATTCATGCAAGTCATGAAATCTACACATTTCCTTGATATATGAGAGAGATGGTGCCTTGACATACAAAGTCCAATGCACAGTTTATTATGCACATACCCAAAAATGGTTTGGCCTCCATGCAATCATCACTCAGTTGCTGAAGCCATATTTTGAGATTTATAGACACCTTTTCAGAATGTACAGCTCAACAATATGTGCTGTTAAAAATTGCCTGTGTTTTTACTGAATGAACACCCATATTCATATACCTTATCACAGATTCTCCTGTTTTATATGCATAACAAGGTAAGTTGTGTGGCTGGGAAATCATTTATAACGGATGCATGCATAAAGGTTCACTGAAGCCTGGGGTGAAGATGGTCATGGCAGGGGGGGGGGCAGGGGAAGGATGCTGACAGGATCCTCTGTAGGCCAGGCAAGCCCAATCCTGTCTGATCTCAGGAGCCAGGCTGACTCTGGTGAGTATCTGGGTGGGAGACCTCTAAAGATTTTGGTGGTAGTTTCTCTAAAGAACACTAGGGGTCAGGGCACAGAGGCAGGCAATGGCAACCCACCTCCGAACATCCCTTGCCTAGCTGGCAGACCATCCTTGGATCTCTTGGCTGCAGTACATGGGCCATATGATAAACAAACAAACAAATAGATCCTCTACAATGTTTCCTACATTGGCTGTCAGTCAGCATATGCGTGGGGCCTAGAAAAGGCAGAAAATTCCACTCAGAAGGCATGAAAGGAATCCTTCACCTTTCTCATGCAGACTTTCATTCCAATTCAAGACTGCATTTCAGACCATTCAAAGAACATGCAACGGAAACATTGGATAGAATTTTACTGGCCTCTGCTCTCTGAAATCAGTTTGGAACGCTGGCTTTACTAGGACCTATACTCTGTGATTCAAAGATTATGATCATGCCACTACTTCCTTGTGGGAAAGTTTATATTAAATTTAAAAAGTACTTTGGCAATGATTACAGGTAAGCCTTTCTTCGATTACTCAATCAGGGTAACAAATCAGTAGGAAGTGGTGACGGCTTGTAAAGTAATTTTGTCGGAGTTTGCATAGATAGTCATTTTCTGCATAGCTATCTGTCAAGGAGCTTAGTTCAAGGCCAGCATGCCGCATACACAATCCTTTTTTGCTTATTCAACCATAAGATTGGGTGGTAAAATACTATATAATCTGAAATCACTGCTGCTCTCCTCCTTGCTAAGGAACATGAAAGCAAGTATAGAATTTAAAAGGGGGGGAGAGAGCTGTATCCTATGATTTATCTGCAATATAGATAACAGAGGAATCTCATTCAATACTATTTTAAATTCTGGGGAAAGTGAATAAGCCTGCAGCCTCTAGGAATACTTGGACATCACAGAGCAGCACAGAATCCTATAATCAAACCAAAGCTGGGAAATCAAAATGAAGCACCTGAATCCATAGTCAGTTTGAGGAAGGCTAACTACAGCTCTCCTTGGCTGTCCCATTAACACATATAGCATATAAAGAGTAGACAGGTTTTGTCAGTGACTCTGTCTACTAGAATATCTTCTTGATTAAAAAAATAGTTTCAAAATATATATTTAGGTTTTCTTACACCATTCCAGTTTGGATTCTGTACCTTGTTTCTGCCTGAGCTTTTCATCATCGCTGTGGAGGCTATTTTTAGCTATTTGAAAGACAGTGGAAGATCCTAGGGCTAGAGGAACTTACTCTACAGCAAAGGATGAAGAGGAGTACAAAAGAAAAGAGGGAGGATCCAAGCATTGCAATTCAAACTCTTGTGGATTTTAATGAAACAGAGGAGGGGGAACTTAGACTTTATTGTATTTGTTTCACATAATTCTACCCTGTCCTTCAAAGTGGTATATGCGGGATTATTCTATTTTATTCCCATAATATCCCTATGAGGGAGGCTAAGGTGAAGCTGTATTATGCTCAGAGCAATTTGAGGAGCTGCTTAAATGAGGTAGTCCATCATGGTCATGAGTATCAATCCAGGACCATTATTTTACCCATGATGCCCTGCTGGCTTGAAGATATAATTGAGCAATGTCTTCAGGCAGATCCTACTACCATTCTGTTGCTAATTTCTACCTTCGTAATTTGTACATTCACTTTTGAAGTTTTTTAGTAGATAGGTTCTAGAAAGGCTATTCAGGTATATGTTTTACCATCTTAGAGTATTAAAATGGTTTACATGTGAGAACCATCTCTTTCCTTTTAGAGGATTGTTGGTGTGGCAGAAGAGGCTTGCTCAGGCCTGCAAGAAGGGGCCTTCCAAGGATTTCTCAAAAACCTGGGCCAATTCAGCATGGACAAAAAAGGCTGTGAGGGCAGTCATATGGAAGTAGGGCTAATCCCTGATTCCACATGATGAACTGCTGTGCAGACCCACTCCCGGGCCTGCAGCAGATCACGCCCTCAGTTGTCCCAGGCCCAAAGGGACAGGCCTTTCAGGGGCTAGGAAGGGGCAAAAAATGCCTGGGTTCGCAGCTCTTAACGATGCTGCAGGGTCGACCAGGGCATTTTTTACATTTTGCAGGAAGATGGGATTGTATTCCATGCAATCATACCTTCTTGCAAAATAACCTGCCCATGGCTCCCCCTGCGTGGTGGAACCATTCCACTACTGGTGTGTTTTCTTGGGGAACATATTTCAGCACTAGAGCAGATCTGGCACTGAAATGTGTTCCCTATGAGGACACAGAATGCCTGCCGCCATGCAAAAAAGGGCCCTGGAGAGGCTTCTCTCTCTCTCTCTCTCTCTCTCTCTCTCTCTCTCTCTCTCTCTCTCTCTCTCAAGTGACTACTGTCACTACCTGACTTTTGCCACTGGGAGGGCCAGGACTTCCACCTTCTCTTCCAAGTTCTTCCCTCTGTATCTCCTGCTGCTCAGTGCCTGGTCACCACAGGGAGCATTTCCTGCCTTGTGTGTCATGGGAGAAATGACCACTTGCTAACTGACTGCCTTCCCCCAGGGGCTCCTTTTAAAATTGTATGTCCAAGATGGTGGAGCACTATGTGAAACAATCACAACTAGCATGAAAATTTATAAAGGATTGCATTAAAAAGAGAATGTTCACAAGCATACTTCTGGCACAGCACCAGATTGAGCAAGGGATTGAAAAGAAATGTAATTCCACTGTACCTCTGTCTATACATGCTCTGTTAAATGCTAAAACAGTGTCTTTAACTTAGGGTATTATAGATCTCTACAGAGTTTTGATTACCTTGCAGCTCCATCCAGCTATTCAGGCCAGTACATGGTTAATGGCCACCTCCTCCAGACCACAGTTAAAAGTTCTATTTGCTCAAAGAGAGCTTTCCCCTAGCTTCCAGGAGTTTTATCACCTCTCTTTTCCCCACCCATTGACCTAGTCAGGCTGGGTCAGAAAAGCTTTTCCTGGAGATTCTTCAGTTCCTGCCTTCTTGAAATCCCTCTAGTATTTAATTTCTTCAAATCTGTGTTCCCTGCATGGAGTGGGGAGCTTTACCCTCCTATTGTCTAGACACATTGGCATTTTTGTATGAAGGTGAGCTCAAGTAAACAATTGAACTGGAAAACAATCAGTCCCCCCCCCTTCCTGCCCACAGGGGGAAATAACTTTTAAAACTCAGAGTGAAGGTTTTGCTCATTTCAAGCCTCCAAAGAAAAATGCAGTTCTTCACACCTGGGCAATTCAGATATTGGATAGGAGGAGTCTTGCCTCCCACCTACTTTCATTTTTAAAGTTCTACTGTTATGCTTTCTACTTTGCTGATATAAAGAAGAGATCAAAGCAGGACAGTAGACAGTAAACTGAGTGTCCTGAAGTAAAATTATGATTCAGTTATTAGCTCTGGTATTCGGTAGCATACATGAACTAATGCAGCATCTAACTGCACGGCCTTATCTATTGTGACAAGCCTCTAGGAAGAAAAAGGGGATGATCCATGAGAAATTCATTTCACTTTTCACTCATTTATTGCCTGGGATCTGAGGATGTCATTCTGCTTTTCTAGGTCTCAGTAAAGTACCTTTCACACACACAGAGTGTTTTCAGAAGGTTGGAGTACTGTCTTCTCTATTGAACTATAATAGAAGAAAATGAAAGGAAGGTTATGGCTTAATAGCAGAGAACATGCTTTGCAGGCAAAGAGTCACAGGTCTGATACTATTTCCAGCTATAGAATCCCACTTATAGTGGCTGGGAAAGTCCATTATGTGTTGCCATAGTCAGACAACCCAATGGTCGTACTGGGTATTATTTCTTTATGTGGTCATGTATACTCTCCTTTCCTCCCCAATGCATATCCATATACACTTACCACATAACTCTCTTTGTCTCCACATAACCACAACCACCCTATGAGAGAAATTGACCAGTTGAAGTCATCCATCAAGCATCCAGATGCTAGTCAGACACAGTAACTGTTACACCACACTAGCATTTTTATAGGTTTGTGTGAGAGATTTGTGGTTTTGTCCTGTTTAAGCTAAAGTTGAAAGAGACGCAGGATAACCTAAACTTATATCATGGAGATGCATCTGTAATTCAGCATAATGTAGTCATAGGAGGAACAAGGGCAGTTTTTCAATTTTCAGCACTTCCTTGAAAAGGCTAAACTGGAGCTTTAACTGGAGTGAACCCGTTTTGACCGTACCAGTCTTTAAATGGAGGTTGCCAATATTTATACTCTTCCCCATGCCTTTTGCATGGCAGCCATTTATGAGGCCATCACTTCCTCAGCGTAGCATAGAAAAATGTACTGAATACCTTTTGCATGCTGGGCGTTCTTTACTTATCCGGGCACACATGTAGCATATATGATCCCACCTTTAATTGTATTTGTTCACAGCACAGAAGACTGGGGTCAAAATCAAATATTTGGCACTATTTGTGTACGTGGACATCTCATGCAAATGACGACAGCTTCTCCTGGAGAAGGCTTGTCTCAAAGTGCCTTTGACCTTCTTTTCTGTTCCATTGCCAGACATACAAGTTTTAAAGAAACTTTTCTTTCCTATTCTGTCATAGGCAATCCTTGAAGTCGGGTGTGAATTATGATGTTGTGTTGTTAGGTTAAAAACCCAACAGCAATGAAAATGTGGGAGCCTTCCTTTTCAGACAATAGTCTTTCAGCCAGCGCTGGTTTGTGTGCATTGAACAGCGGTGTTTTTCTCCCCAGTGCTTTGATGTGTTCCCTGCAGACTTTTGATTCCTTACTATTGGTTTTCATTCTACCCAGAGTGTTTTTGGGACTGTATTCAATAGTCTGGTCATGCCTTAATAAACACTTCCCTGCAGTCATTCTGTTCACCATGTCCTTCTGCTTCTTGTAAACATGCATATGCAGCCAAGATATCATTCAAATGAAATAGAAAAGGAAGAAAACAATTCTCATTCCTCCTAGGCTTGTGAAATGATTACATTGGGGACAGGAAGGATTGGGAGAGAGACACAAGGGTCAGGGAGAAATACGAAAACAGAGTCTAAGAAAATATGACTTCTCCTTAGCTACCTTGGCATTAATTTTATAATAGGCCTTCCTCCAAGGAATCTTGGGAATTGTAACATGGCAAGTTTAGTAAGTCCCAGTTAGAGACTTCTGTCATCCATCATCACCAGGAATGTCTGTTATACCAGTTTAGGTCTGTATGTCGTGCACTGTGGATGCATTCCTAAGAGGCACCAAATCATAGACAGTTACAGACAACAAGCTGTTAAGAATAGCTGGTGCCTTTCGATGGGGGATGTAAGAAAAATGGAAATACCCATTTCTATCTTCATCAGCTGGTGGAGGATTAATTGCAGGAGTTTACCTCCTGATCTGGATGTGCATCCAGGTTTGAGTGGGCAAGGGAATATTGTGTCTTTGCTACATTGGGAGGGTGGGTGGGAGAGTGATTCCATTGCCTGTGTACAATCAGTTGACCTGCTAGAGTGAATGCAACCATTCTTTTGTTGACAGGTTATGCATGAGCTGTAGAGTGTGCATTAAGGAGGAGACCTATGGAAGAGAGGGAATTGAAGAAGATCATGCTGACTTGCTGCAGCAGACTGACTGTAGCTGAGGTCTATCTAAGCTTACCTTTTCCATCCTCTTCCCATAGTATGTTAATTGGGTGGGGTCAGAGGTACAAGCCTCTGGGTACCAACAAGTTCTTGGCCCTTGGCTCTCAGCCTGGGGTTTGCAACCTGGGACCCATGAAATCAGCTTGCTGGAACCAGTTTAGCCCTGATCTATTTGTTTCTGTTTGTCTTTTTTTCTTTTTTTAGTTGGAAACTTTTTCTTCTTTAAACTGCTTTGTGTCCTTCAGTTCAGGGGATAAAGCAACCTAGCAATGCTCAAACAAACAAAAGAATCCTGCTGGGTGAGACCAAGGGTCTAATCTTGTATGCAGTTTACCAATGTACTTTAGATGATACTTTGACAGCCCTCCAAGCACAACATAGAAGTAAAAAGGTGTCATGGCCAGTTTTTCCCTGCAAAGGTGTTCACAACTACACCATGTTTACAAGATACAGAGACAAATATCTACCACTTCCTAGGCCAGTATCACCATCTTCATATTGCTTACCATGCCAAAATTCTTTATTATGGTGTTGCTGTAACATGTGCTGCCCAGTGCTACAGAAATTGGTTGAACATTTGGTAAATATGTATTCATGCAATCCATGGCCTACATAGCAACCATTTTGATGACATTTTGGAGTAATCAGAATATGTGGTAAATATTCTTTCCAAAATGAAATACATTACATAGCATACACATTAATCTCTAGTTGACTGCACTGGCAAAGTTCCTAATTGAGGACCAGTTTTCCCATAGGCATGCCTTTTGTTCTCCACACTTCCATATGGTATCATATGGTATCAGACTGATGGTGCAGTTTTCCTACCACAACCCTAGATACTGTATTCATGTGGCTTCACATGCACTTGCATGTTACAATTGCCATAATGCAGCCTTTATCAACTTTTTTACCATTGAGAAACCCGACTTCAAGAAACCCCAGAAGTGCTGTAATCATGCAGAATATGGTTGGGAACCATAGCTGTGTACCCACCCATCGGGGCCCCTCCTGTTCTCACCCCCTCCAGGCCGATCACTGGCCATTTTGGGAGAGGCAAGGGAGTTTAACATGATTGTCATATTACAATAAATATTTAACAAATTTAAATATATATATTAAAATTAATTAACTCTCTCCCATTTGGGAGACCCTTCCAGGGCCATCAAGAAGACCCAGAGTTTCATGAAACTCTGGTTGAGAAAGCCTGCCATAATGGTTGGATGGATGCCTTAATGCAGCACACATATAAAGGAGCTTGTGACATAGTGTCTCTATGCAACCTGTGCCCTGATCAAGAAGAAATCTACTCCAACTCCTGGCAAGCATGTGAAATAGGAGGAAACATTCAGGGATGCAGAAAAGCTTCTAGGTTCAGTCAAGGTTTCAATATGTGTTAAGAACACAGGTCTGATGAGACATACTCATTATTTGACTGGCAGGAGGGTACCTTGGGCTTAAGGAAGATGCACACACACTTGTGTTGGCTTAAATAAGGCCACAGCTTTATTATCAACTCTGCAGGAGTGTTGGCACAGCATGGGAGAGGGAGCCTGACTTGTAGCCGGACCACAATAACCCAGTGCCACTGGATTCCAACCGTAGGGAAGTGTCCCACCTGGGGTGCCAGGAGGAAGGGCACACTCCCATGGGTCCCCCCCCACCAGGCCACCTGGCATGGTAAACCCTGGGGCGCCAAGCAGAAGCACCCACCTCCCTTGGTCTCACCCCGGGCTACCTGGCACTGTGAGCCCCATGCTTCCCCTCCCAGGTTGGTTTGACATACGGCTTAAGATCAGTTAAAATGCTACATCTGAGCAGGAGATATGGTAGCATTCCTGTCCCTGTTTCAAAATCCTACCACCCACAGGCCCCAAAGAACCTTGGTGAAACTAATACAACGGCAGCCTTGCTAACACTTAACCTCAGAGATATTTTTAACATATCCCTGTATGCTAGCATTTATGGATAAATAGTGCTACACACTGGCATGCATAAGGGAAAAAAATTCAAACACAAAGGAAAACACCTTCATGTTTAAAAGACGAGAAGAGTTAAAATGGTATTGTTTAGTACAATAAATGGTCAGGGGGCCCCAGGCCCAGCTCACCCCTAAGAGCTCTCATCTCTGTACAATACTAGACAGCAAGAATTTGTATTGGTTTTTTTTCTTTCAAGAATCAGGTGTAGCACATATCAACCAGCCAGGCTGAACAGTCTCCTTCCTTATTGTAGTTGGACATCATTCCCAGCATGTGTTTGTGCAATGACCCAGTTCTTACCTGACGACTCAAAAGCAAATAAACAAGATCTCGGGCATGTATCAGCAGGAAGAAACCAAATGATTGGGATTATTTCCATGTTTAATGCATGCTGTTGTTCCCACTGAAAACATAAAATCAAACTCCCTGCATCCTCGAGCAGAGGTAAGTTGATTCTATTTTAAACAACAAATGCCAGGAACCGAGAAGAACATGTTCCTTGCAAGGAAGATATAGAATGCATGTCAGGCACACTCTGAAGAGCTGCCATCCATATTCTATCAAAACTTTGCATTTTCCTGTTCCCTGCTAATGGCCTTCAATATAACCTTACGAGTTTCCCAAAGGCCATTTTCAAGGACTTTTTATCATTCTCATTCTATTCACCTTTTGCAGGTTTCAATATATGCAGACAGCACCAGCTAGTTAAAGAAACTTAATTAGGCAACCCTTCAAATTAATTGCAGCTATTAAAAAGGGTTTGTGTCTGTCTAATGGTAGGATATTTATTTATTCTGCAGTTGCTTTGGATGTTTTGCATTTAGGCAAACAAAAAGGTGCTACATCATTCACATATGGGCAGGTACTTACCATTACAAAAAACCCTCATTCACACAAAATGAGTTTAGAAAAGCTATTAAGCTATTAAGCTATTCAGAAAAGCTATCAAGCTATTCACATTGGACTTTCCTTTAGTTCCACTTATTTTAACAAATATTAGCTAAGGTTTCTGGACAATTATTTTATCTACAGTATTCACACAGTATATATGGAATATTTATTTGTTTATAGACACTCCTTAGAAATGGTTTCTGGAGTGAGTATCCAATTTTATCATGACAACAGCCCCTAGGGTAGTCTGGCCGAGCTAACAGGACTAGTCAAAGCTCATTCAGTAAGGGTGAAAATGTTGTGCTGCTATAACTGAAACAAACATTTCCAAACATTTTTAATTTAGTTAATTTAGCAAATTCAGCTCTTGGAGTAATTTGGAGTGAGTAATTTGGAGCCTCTTGTGGTGCAGATTGGTAAGGCAGCAGACGTGCAGTCTGAAGCTCTGCCCATGAGGCTGGGAGTTCAATCCCAGCAGCTGACTCAAGGTTGACTCAGCCTTCCATCCTTCTGAGATCGGTAAAATGAGTAGAAGAAGAAGAAGAAGAAGAGTTGGTTCTTATATGCCGCTTTTCCCTACCCGAAGGAGGCTCAAAAAGGCTTACAGTTGCCTTCCCATTCCTCTCCCCACAACAGACACCCTGTGAGGTGGGTGAGGCTGAGAGAGCCCTGATTTCACTGCTCGGTCAGAACAGTTTTATCAGTGCCGTGGCGAGCCCAAGGTCACCCAGCTGGTTGCATGTGGGGGAGCACAGAATCAAACCTGGCATGCCAGATTACAAGTCCGCACTCCTAACCACTACACCAAACTGGCTCTCAGTACCCAGCTTGCAGTGGGGTAAACGGTAATGACAGGGGAAGGCACTGGGAAACCACCCCGTATTGATTCTGCCATGAAAACACTAGAGGGCGTCACCCCAAGGGTCAGACATGACTCGGTGCTTGCACAGGGGATACCTTTACCTTTACCTTTACCAAATTTGGAAGCCTATACTGCATTCCCATTTTGAAATGTTACCATTCTCACGGAGACAAGGTGGATCACATAGTGTAAGTGCATGCAATCAACAGTAGGAAACATCTGATAAGCAAAACAACAGGTCTAGTTGACCAACAATCTGAAACAAAACAGAGGGTATTAGCATAATATGTTAAACTAGGGGCAAAGCCCATTGTATCCAAGAATACAATGGGTGCTATAGCTTGGCAGTGGGAAGAGGAAGGGGAGGAGTTGTCCAGTCTGTAAGGGCATGGGGTTGAATGTGTGTGTTGTGTGGGAGGTTGTGGCGGAGGTTTGGTTTTGACCTTTAAGGCCATATGCAGACTGGACCCTGCCTATCTGAGGGACTGCTTGTCTGCTTATGCCCCTCGTAGGGCTTTACACTCTGCGGGTAGGAATTTGCTGGTTGTCCTCCCCCCCCCCCAGAGATTCACCTGGCCTCGACCAGGGTGAGGGCCTTTTTGGCCTTGGCTCCAACCCGGTGGAATGAGCTCCTGAAAGAGCTAAGGGCACTGATGGAGGTACCTTGCAAGGCCTGCAATATGTAGCTCTTTCGCCAGGCATTTGGTGAGGTTGGGGGGGGGGGGTGACCGGAGTCACAAACAGGGGGTCCTGCCTTATCCTAAGCATTCCCATATTGAATGTGGAAGATCAAAGCCCAGTTTTTACATCATTGGGACCATGGTATTGGTCCTGATTTACCTTTAGCTACATTGGATTGGGGAGTATATTGTTGAGAGTTTACACCACCATCTTTATAATTGTTGATGTTTGGGGATAATGTTCTCTTAATGTTTTAATGGGATTTTATGGGTTATTCTGTTTTATTTTTTTTTATTCTGTAAGCTGCTTTGAGGTGACATTTGTCAAGAGAGGTGGGATGCAAATTTTTAAATAAATATTCAACCTACCCTCCAACAGGTTGCCAGTGGAGTTCTGGATCAGGGTCAAAGTTCTGGCCTTGACTTTTAAGGCTGGGTCCCTCCCAATAAGTGATCCAAGAGTATTACACTCAATGAATTCCAACTTGTTGTTGATCCCTGTCCCCAAAGACGTCCATCAGGCTATAACCAGAGCCAGGCTTTTGCAGTGTTGGCTCTGGCCCCCAGCCTGGTGGAATGAACTGCCAGCTGAGATCTGGGTATTGACAGAACAGTCAACGTTCTGCAGGGTGTGTAAAATGGTGCTCTTTGGCCAGATCTATAGTTGAGGCTATGGCAGCCAAATACTAACCGCCCCTGTCTTCCCCCCAAGTGCTCCTGCCTCTCTTTCTTCTTATGGGTGCATATATTGGTGGGTAGGAGTGATACTGCTGGTAGGAATGGTGAGTTTTGATGCTGCTGGTAGGAATAGAGTATTGGATTTTATTATGTTTTTAATGTGTTTATTGAATTTTTAATTCAATGTTTTATATGCTATTATGTAACGGGCCCCAAGTCCGTTCATGAGGATGGACAGTATAAAAGCCAACTTATAAATAAAAATAAAACATCAACCATTAGATGTTAAATGCAGTAGCAATTTTGAAATATGTAGCCTTCGGGGAGTATCTAGATAACAAGAAAATATCTAGAGAACATTCATCTCTGAAATCCACAAAGGAGATTCTTTGGAACATATTAATTATAGCTATGATTTTGACCTGCCTTGCCAGCAGCTGGAATTCTATTTTTATGATGGGACAAAATCTCTTGAGGAGCTTGAGGAGCGTATATTTTAGGCATCGCTGGTAGCAGAGTGACTTGTTTTGATATGTTTCTCCTGTTTGCACCTGAGCGATGGTTGCCCATTGGCCTCTTTAACATGAGCTTGATATGGAGAAATTGGAATCATGTGTCTCATGCTTGTAAGAAAGATAAATACTGTGTTAATTGATATTGATCAAACTTCTGTTCAGGAGTAAACTGGAGGAGGTACTTCAAAAAGTGACAATACCTTTCAAACTGAAAGGTATTACTAACCTGTATGAGATACCAGTAGTCAGGCAAACCATTTTGGGAGTCTTTTTTACCATTTCCCATGATTGTCTAACATCATCCTAAATTATCATCTGACTTCATGCTTTTCAGTAGAACCCTCATTCTGCTAGTCTTGAACACTGCTCCTTTATATGTGAGCTTAGAATAATAAGAACCTGAAATTCATTTTAACAGTAACATATACTGATCTTAACATAAAATGCCAACCATCCCTCTGATTGTTGATTCAAATATTGCTGGCAGTAAGGATGGGAGGGGCAGACTGGAAGGAAAAAAAATGGCCCACTCCCCATAATGAGGAAGGGAGAGAAAGAGACAGCCAACCAGCCAGGCTTGGCTTGGTGCCTTTTCTTCACCAGGCATGGGGCTGGGCCCAGGTACCTCATTCCCAGTCTCAAGCTTCTGGCTTGTGACAGCAGTGCCATCTGTCTTGTAAGCCTTATTCTCTACCCGGCCTGAGGCCTGGACTGCTGACTTGCAACAGTGGTGACTGCTGTTCACCTCCCATGGGACATGGACTGCCCCATTTGGACCGGTGGTGATCATAGTAGCTGGGTGTCCGCCCAGCCATCAGCCCACCAGAACTTTTCCCTGTGGTTTTCATGACAAATCTACCCCTGACTTGTGGTTCAGCATTATGGTCTCTTAATGGAGGTTTGTTGAGAGATGAAGTTTAAGAGAGATCATCCTAAATAGCATTCCAGGGTGTTCTTATGTGATTTCAGGAGGGATGGCTCAGGCTAACCGGGTCTTGTAAGATCTCAGAATCTAAATAAGGTCAAGCCTGGTTAGTAACCACCATGGAAATGCCTGGGTTGCTATGCAGAGGCAGGCAATGACAAGCCACCCATGGTAAGTCTCCTGCCATGAAAACCCTCGTATCTCATTATAAAAGTCTAAATTAAACTGGCTTATCTGAAAGCTTTTGGTGGTGGCTAGCCTCATCAATTTACTAACATGTATTCACTTCCACCCCCACAAAAAATCTAGAAAAAATAAGAAAGGAACTAAAAATGTGCAGAGTTGATCAGGAAAACTCCAAGCTTCATCAGGCAGACAGAGGGAACTAAAACCACTTTGCACATAGATTAACTTGTAATTTACTCATTCATGCCTCTAAGAATACTGGTTCTCATACCAGCTTCAGTGGCTTTCCTTCTGACATATATAACACGGTTCCTTTTGCTTTTCAATAAAGCTTTAAGATTAGAAATATTTCCTTGTAGATTCCATCCCAGAAATGAAATGGGAATAAACACAGCACACATGCTACCTCAACACTACAGCAATTGCATTTTAAAAAAAAATTAAATTAAGAGCTTAGTCATAATGCGACATGACTTCTCCTGGGATCGATTTATCCTGCTCATATGAAATAGCTTATTCAACTCAGTTTATCCTTTGGGGACTAGTAAATAACGTGAATAGTGTACATTTAGGTAATAAATTCTGAATTATAACAGAAGCAGAAGCTTTGATACTATTTACCATTTTCAGGGGTAAATCCTAATTATTATGAAATTGTAGTCATGTTATTGTAGTATTAGGATCCTGTTGCAGTAGCAATATTGTGACAGGAAACAAGGGCATTTCTGCACGTACAAAATGTAATTGGGTAGCCTTTGAATGTTGGTAGCATATTCAGCCCCCTCCACATGACATCACCTACATCCAGAGGATGCCCAGCCATGATTTCACCATTTTTAAATCATAATGCAGTGAATGCAGGAAAGTGGATTTACTCTCCTAAAACGCGTGAGCAACCAGTGATCAGCCAGCAAAAAGACCATGTGGAGGGGGAAATATGGTATAGTCTGGGCAGATTTGTCCTACTCTTGCGCCTGCCCTCACCTCTCCTCCATTTCTGTCATCTCACTGCCCAAGTGCCTCCCTCCCTCCCTCCTCTCATGTCACACCCCCATCCCTTCTGCTCCTATTGTCTCCCCCCACTCCACTAGTCTACCTGCCTGCTGCTCAGAAAATGGCAGAAAAGCTTCTCTGTGCCCGCGTGTAAGAAAATTAGCTTACCAAAGAGAAAGGTCCAGCCGATCCCTGCTGCACAGGTTTCCACATGCAGGGAGCTATGTCTGTCAATATCATTTTGGGGATTTCTTTAAAACCTTGGACTCCTGCCCTCTTTCTCCCCAAGCAATTTTGAAGTGGGAGCACCACCTCCTCCCTCGCATGCACGCATGCACGCACTCGCCAGTAGAAGACTATCCCCGCAAGGTCTTGCTGCCTGAGCCACCGCTGCACAGGGAAGCGTCTTCTGCTGGCAAGTGTGTATGTGCAGGTGAGGGAGGAAGTGGTGGCGGCATGGGCACTGCCACACCTACTTCAGTATTATATTTTTTTAAAATTGATTTCTACCCTGTATAGGCTTAAATTCATTTCCCTTGTGTTGACCTTTTCAAGTTCTTGACTTTTGTTTGGGTAAGGTTATTTTCTCCTTTTTGTTTTGGATGAATTAGCTTCTTACCATAGAGTTTTGCTAAAACACCAGACGCCCCCCCCCCCCCCCGGCATCACCGGCGCACCTATGTCACTTCTGGGTAACATAGAAACATTGCTTCCTCCCTGTTCTTGCCTGTTGCAGTGGGGTTTCCCATTTCTTAAATTCCTGAAGTGGGGGGCAAGGTGCCAAACCAGGTCCCCAGGCCCCAAATGGGGACTGGCAACACTGCTCCAGATTCAACTCTCTAAGCCTCTTCCTAGACCTCTGTTGCTTGTTGTGGCCGTAGGCAGCAGTTGCAGAGGACTTCTGGGAGATGACGACTGGTGCAACAAGTGTTGCCAGTTGTCTCCTCCCATACCATGTCATGCCAGTGTGGCCTTCAATGCAGCTGCATTTGGCGTTGAATCCACTGTCTTCACTTGTTCCCACAACTGAACAATACTTTATTCACAGTCCCTCACTGACCTTCCATTTCCTAAATGTATAGCTAGTACTGCCTCATGATACTGGGTCCTGGCCTTGTGTCTAGCAGGTCAGGAGTGGAGAAGCAATGCCACACTGCAGCATATGTTGTCCTGAATGTGTCTTACCTTTCCCCCAACTTTGGCTTGTGGTTAACCGGCTACACTAAGCTGTCCTAAGTTCCTCTCAGGTACCTCTGTTCAACTGGATGGATTTCTCCATTGACTCTTTACTTAAAAGGTAGATGAATCTCTTTCCTTAAGTACTACTGGCACCTGGTGAGCAGAGGCTCTCAGGTATCTCCATTTAATATGTCAGCTACTCTGACTGTATGAGGGCTCTCAAGTGCCTTTAACTGGATGGCTCAACTCTCTGTGTTGAGACAAAATTGCCCGTGCTTCATTTTGGCCTAGCTTAGACTTCAATTTGAGATACCCAGAACTGTGTACTACGTCTTCATTTAGTTCTCGGGTGCCTCATTAGCACCTTCAGTAGAATGTTTGCTCAGCTACTGCATGTGCTCCTGGAGAAGAAGCTGGAAGGGGTCACCTTAAATAATTATCAAAGGCAGTTTTGCTTTAAAAAGTGTAAGAACTGGTGTATGAATTCTTATACAGCGCAGCAGGGCCTTTCCTAAATGATCAGTTTTGACTAGGGAACCGGTTCACAAGCCAAAATTCATAATGAATTTGGCAGATTTGTGTCTCCCTAAAACATTTCCCAGACCTTTAATCTGGTCTGGGGGTTTGATCCATTTAAATCTAGCAGTTGAGCAGGGCAGCCCACCCATCAGCTGTTATGTTTAAATGACTACAAGCTTCTCATTTGCCCATGTTGAATTGCTGCATGTGAAATTCAAGCTGAATGTGATGGCAAGAATCCATTTGGCAAAAAGTTCTTTATGTTATGATTGAGATGGGGATTCTTACTCTGCATTCACCTTTAATACCAGTTGCCCCCCCCCCCCAGGCTCAGCACAAACAACAGGGCTCTAGAACTGCTCCATGGCAATTGGTCTGTGTAGGAATGGAATACTTTGCCTTCTTTCCTGTTCTGTATGAATCAGTTTTGCAGAAGAGGACTACAGAATTATTGCAAGAGAGGAGACCACATGGGCAGATCCTTCCCTTCACCAAGAATACAGCATACCTGCATGAACAATCCTACTAAGTTGCATTGATTTTATTACTTATGAAAATAAGCATAAGGAGCATAATATATTCCCCTCCCCCCAACTGCCTTCTCTCTATAACCCCTTGGGTGATGGCCTCTGTCCTTCCCTGTTCCTATCTGCAGCTGGAACAAAGCGAGAAACAGCAGTGTTCAAAATCCCCTTATAAATGTATTTGTACCAGTCTCATCCTGAGTCAGCAAGAGGAATAAAAGCTGTAGGGCATCATTTGTAGGGCTTGTATTTATTTGTTGGCAACTCAAAAGTATTATACCATTTTATCATATATTGCATCACTTTGTAGTGTTGGATTCATGACTTCCAGGTAACCCTGGAATCAAGGCCTGGAAGAGACCAGCCCTTGATCCAAAATCATTGTATTCTGAGAAGCATAATTAAGGCAGGCCTTTGTAGCTTCTGCCAAATGAGGCAGTAACAGAACTGCCCTGGCTCAAAACCCACTTCTGCCACCCAGTGGGCCTTTTCAGTATCTGTTTCAATCATGCTGCTTTACTGTCTGATGTGTGTACTCTGCACAGGCTTTGGGAGGGGTGTTGAAAGCCAGGTGAGCAGCAGCTCTTGTTGTTTGTTCCCTCCCCCCCCCCAAGTCATCAGTCCTTGGCATTTATACATGCAAGCAAAACACCCACACTTTCGCAGGGAATTCATTTGCTTAGCCATAGAGAAAACACCTGCCAATGGAGTGGATGTCCCTGCATGCTTAAATATAAACAGTCACCACGTGTGGCTTTAAGCCATCAGGGGCACTGATGAAAGGTGACTGGAGAGCAAGGCAATGCGTTCTATAATGTACCAAGGATGCTGTACTGCTTTTCTTGAGGAGGCCATTATCACCAATTTATTTCCAAAGAGGCTCCATTGTAAAAAGCTCTGCATTTCACTGAAGACATTGAGGGAGTGAACCGCAATACATAAGTCGAGATACATTCACCGGGAATGAAAGTATGGAATGTGGGCGGAAAGTCATATATAGGGTTGAAAAGGTGCTTTTCTTTACTGAGGGGGTGCTTAGGAAAACGTGAAGTGTTCCCACTAGTGTTACATTAAAGTAACCTATTGACTTACAGTCCTGCTTTACCAGCAATTGACTTTTTTTAAACCTAGGAAGCATCCAAGGAAGCAGCCCACTATCTATTACAAAGGGAGCTGCTGATCAATCAATGGATTCTTTCTTAAAGGGTCTGTTAACCCAGTCCACATAAGAAAGACATTAAGGCCAAAGGGAAGCAAGAGCATCTGTGCCAACTGCTGATGAGGAACTTTGGCTGACACTGTAATGACCAAAGGGTAAGAGAAGGTGCAAAAAGGATTATTGTTATTAATTTATATAAATATAAAGTAACAGTAGAAAACCCCACATAAAACCCCATAAAAATATACCATTATAATAGCATTCCTCTTCAGTGGCGTCACCCCCCCCACACACACACAAAAAAACAACAACCAAAACAACACTGTGCCACAGGAAGTCTATGACAATGGAGGTTTGATGTACTGGCAGGGAGGGACCCTAGATCTTAAATGCACTGGCCTCAACCTTAGACCTGGCAGAAGAGCTCCATTTTACAGGCCCTGTGGAACTGTGACAGCTCCGACAGGACCCTCAGCTCTCTCAGGAGCTCATTCCACCAGATCGGGGTCAGGACAGGGTGCCTAAACAATTAAAAGCATGGAAAAATCAAGGCTACACCCCTGTTCCTGCCCTAGTATTACCTCTGATGGGGAGAGGCAGAAAAGGTCTCCGAGTCTGCCTACCCTCAGGCATAGTGACTTGGCCCCAAACGATATTGCTATGCCAGTCTGAGCAGGGATCTGCTTCCAGGCTATGGCTTCTGGTTCTTCCGGTCTTGTGGCTTGGGTTTCTTGAGACTGCAAGCCTAAATGCCCAAGGTTTCATGGAACCACTGAGGGTCCCAAGGGTCCTATTGTCTGACTGTCCTGGTGTTCTGAGTCCTACCAGATAACAGTAGAAATACTTTAGTTTTGCAATCCTTGGGGAATAAAGCTTTCCCTACAAATGAGCTGGAAGATGTTTGGGAGGGAGGTTAGCCACAATGTAGAATGGCTCTGGCTTGAGGTATTACAGGGTTTTTTTTTTCCTGGTCCATCATTTTTATTTGCTTTCTGGTTTTGTATGCCAATTTGTTTGCTTTTGCTATGCCTATCTTTTTGGTATTTTCTATATAATTTACCTTTAGCCAAGTTAACTCTGTGTTAGGAAATACCTGGAGATTGGGAGGTGGGGGGTGGTAGAGCCTGAGAATGGTGGGGTTTGGGGAGGGGAGCGATTTCAACAGGGCAGAATGCCCTAGAGCCACCTTCCAAAATGGGCATTTCCTCCAGGGGAACTGATCTCTGTTATCTGGAGATCAGTTGTAATAGTGGGAGACCTCCAGCTGCCCCCTGGAGACTGGCAACCCCAGCCATGTGCAAAGTTTATAATGCTACCATAGTCTTCTTCATGGTGCTTCATATTGGTACAACTTTATGTATTTATGTATGTGTGTGTGTGTGTGTGTGTGTGTGTATGTATGGATGGATGTGTTGTACAGCTTGTATAATGTCTTTCGCCACAAAAGGCTCAATGCAGTTGACAACAGTAAGAGAAAACACTTAAAACAGCACACAATATCAAAATTAACCATCATGCACTAACAAAGCCTTCCCCAGTCATCTTCCATTTGGCCTGCAGAGCTGGAAATATGTGCCAGCACAGGAAGGACTGGAAGGAAACAGAAAGGAGGGAGGCCCGGATGGTATGACTCTGCCCTGCCCTCAACTGGTGGAAGAGGAGGTGGGATCTTACTTTGCATCTTCCTACTGGCCGTCAAACCCACTGGGATGCCACAAACCACACCGAACAAGTTTCCCCTGCTAAGGAAACCTCATTAATGCATGTCTCAGAGAGTCTTTAAATCATCCATACAGTCTGCCTTCAGAACTTTCTTTTGCAGTTAGTCAGTCTTCCTCCTCCCCATTTTACAGATGGGGAGCTGAGCTAGAAGAGAATGACTTTCTGCAAGTAATAGATCAGCAAGACCAAAAATGCTGTCCTTTTTGTTCTCTGGATTTTCAAGTTATTCTTTGTTTAAATTATTAAAGATGTGTCTTATCCAAAATAATGAATGTTACAGCTTTCATAATAAAACACACATTTAGATTGGCAATATGGGGATATTTCACAAGGCTGCTCACAATACCGAGGCAGGCCTTCCTCCAGAGGCTCTTGGATGCCTCAGTTTCACAGTTGCTTCTGTCAATGTAGAAATGGCCTGTGTGGAGAAATGCTCTCCACCCTGAAGTTCACGCCCTCATTTCAATTATTGGAATTGTTTTCTGTAGAATGATAGCCGGCATAAGGGTTGCAGAAAGGAGCCATCAAGCTTCCAGCACACAGAACTCAGGCTTACCATCCCATCACTTGTGAGTAAGACGTATCTGGAGTCATAAATCTGAGAAGCAAACCTCTTGCTTTGGAACAGGAAGGAACAACACAGCTACCCCAAGGCAGGGGTGAAAGATAGGATACTTACATTCAGGATACAAGGAAGAAGACTCTTCAAATCTGGGCAGCTCTTTGGATGGGCACAAGACACAGCTGACTAAGCTTTCACCAAGGACAGCTTTTCTCAACTTTTTTTTACCATTGAGAAACCCTGAAACATTCTTCAGACTTTGAGAAACCCTGGAAGTGGTGTGATTGTGCAGAATATGGTTGGAAACCATAGCTGTGC
The DNA here is from genome assembly GCF_049243985.1 of Paroedura picta. Classification (NCBI taxonomy): domain Eukaryota; kingdom Metazoa; phylum Chordata; class Lepidosauria; order Squamata; family Gekkonidae; genus Paroedura; species Paroedura picta. The sequence goes on along the minus strand of NC_135377.1, from coordinate 43,343,524 downwards.
ACACACACACCTGGGGCCCCTCCCATTCCCTCCAGGCCTAATATCACCCAATAAATGTTTAACAAATTTTAAAAAACATTAAAAATTAATTAACTCCCACCAATTTAGGTGGAGGTGGGGGGACTCCCCGGCCAGTTTGTGGCTTTGTAGAGCTGACAGAGGCATGCAGTGTCCTTGCAGGGACACCGTAGGTTGGGAGAAGGGCTGGGCCCAAAGGCCCGTCTCTGGCAAGAATGCATGGTGCTGGCCCAACCCAGACATCACTGGTGCCCGTGGCATCCCAGGGAAGGCAGAAGATTCAGTGTTCCCTTGCCGTGGACCTTCCGGGATGCTGTGCCGGGCCAGGGCTGGGATGGTGTCAGCATTGTGCACAATTGGGGCTATCCTGCTGCTGCCACCACAGATTTCCTGCCCTGTGTATACTCGGTCTATGACCGATAGTGGCAACTGTGGCGGCCTGCCAGCAGTTTCCTTCAGTGAGGCCGCATGCCCCAACACTTTCCATATACGAACAGGGAAAGAAATCCCATGCCATACATGGTCCGCCCCAGAGTTGTGTGTTCACATGCACAACTCTGGGGCAGAATGCGGCCCCCATGCCTTACCATGGCAGTGGCAGAGGGGCGGGAAGTTTCACTGCACGAAGGTAAAATAGTGGCACAATGTTATTCCACCACTGTGGGAGTGAAAAAATGCCCCATTCAGCTCTGTGGCTCTGCAAAGTGCCATGGAACTGAATGGGGCATTCTGTGTCCCAGTTGGAACACTGTGGGTGAGGGGGTTGGACCTGGCCCGGCATAGCTGCCGTTGGTGCCTGTATTATGAAAGGGAATGCTGAAAAATCATTAATGTGGGGCATTGGAGGCCCTAATCAGGCCAGGGCCAAGAAGGGGCCAGGCCGGCAGTGACATCATGCGTAAGCGGGATTTGCTTTGCTGTCATGCAGGCGCCAGCCTGGCCTTTTCCCCTCGTGCATAATCAGTCTGTGAGGCACAGGTGTTATATAAAATGTAGCATGTGCTCTTTCTTCATATTCAGTGAGTAGTTTTGGACAGCTTTGCAACAGCTTTAAAGTTACTGGGCCTGTTGATGGAGCAAAAGATCAGTGCTGTTGCCAGAACTGTTTTGTTTCACATGAACACACACCTGAAGTTGCCTTATGCTCAAGTTACTTGCCTGTCAAAAGTCTGTTTGATGTACTCTGATTGGAAGCACCTCTGCAGAGTCACCGACTGAGGTCTTTCTAATTACTTACTATCTGTCCGAGAGATTCAGCCTTGATCTCCTGTATACAAAGCAGATCACACTCTAGGAGCCATGGTCCCTTGTCCTGCATATTCATCTCTGCCATCTATTGATTCCCTGTCTGGACTCAGAGATCCCAGCCATAAATTTCCTTGACACTCTAAGTTCAAGACCAGATTACTTCCATATGCTGTACCAAGGGCTGCCTTAAAGACAACCTGGAACCCTCAGTGTTTCTGGGCTCAGTTTGAATTGCTGGTTTTCCATTAAATCCTTCCAACAAGTGGAGATACATGCTTCCCCTGTTTGGTCCTGTATGCCAGTTGCAATGCATGCACCTATTCCTCCTTTCCGAGGTTCTCCTTGATCTCTGGTGTCTTCTTCCAGGACTTTCTCAGGAATCACTCCAGAGCTACATAAGGGGTTGATGTTGGGAGCTCAAGCTGTACATGTTAATAATCATAGAATCATAGAGCTGGAAGGGTCCATACAAGTCATCTAATCCAGCCCCCTGCTCAATGCAGGATCAGCCTAAAGCTCATAATTCAATAAGCTGCTGTATTGTTTTTCTGTTTTTAGGCTACTATTTGGTATCAGCTGTGACAATTGGTTGTACTTACTGCTGGAAACTGCTTTGGGCTCAGCACATGTGAAGAAAGGCAATAGACAAGGATTTTAATAAAATCAATAAACTTGCAGCATTGGGACTCAGCAGAGATATGCTGCTTTCAGTTTTGGGCCAAGTTGTTTCTGTTCTCTGTAGGGCAGCCTTTCTTACCTTTTTTTACCATTGAGAAGCCCCTGAAACTTTCTTCAGGTTTCGAGAAACCCCACGAGTGGCACAATCATGCAGAATATAGTTGAGAAGCATAGCTATGTACACATCTATCTGGGGCCCCTCCCCTTCCCACCAGGCCCATCACTGGTCACTGCGGGCAGGGTGTCAACATGACCATAGTTGGTCATAAAGGTAAAGGTAAAGGTATCCCCTGTGCAAGCACCGAGTCATGTCTGACCCTTGGGGTGACGCCCTCTAGCGTTTTCATGGCAGACTCAATACAGGGTGGTTTGCCATTCCCTTCCCCAGTTATTACTGTTTTACCCCCCAGCAAGCTGGGTACTCATATAGTTGGTCATATCACCCAATAAATGTTTAACAAATTTTAAAAATATATTTAAAAATTAATTAACTCCCACCCATTCAGGAAACCCTTCTGGGGCCATCAAGAGACCTCTGGGTTTCAGGAAGCCCCAGTCGAGAAAGCCTGCTGCAGGGGATACTAGGGCAGAATCCAGTTGGATAAACAGGCTTACTTTTTAAATTTGCAGAAATCAAATTATGTTGTCGCACTAGTCTCACTGCCCCATATATGGGTGCCAACCACCAGCTAGGGCCTGGAGATCTCCCAGAATTACTGCTGATCTTTAGACTCCAGTTCCCCTGGAGACAATGGCTGCTTTGGAGAGTGGTCCTTATGACATTATACTCTGCTGAGGTCCTTCCTCTCCCAGTCTCCAGGAATTTGCCAATGAGAAGCAGCACCCCAGGATTTTTTTTAAAAAATCAAAGTTCCTCTATTAATTGTTGCAATCCAAAATGTTTGGAAAACTAAAAGGTTCAAGTGAGTGCATCATTTTTCCCTCCAAGTAATATCAACAAGAAGCTAGAAGGAACCACCCCTGATTCTCTGTAGCCAACGTGTAGATTATTGATATTTCCAGTATGGGGATATATTTTGAGAAATATATTTTGCTACACATTATTTTTATATAGTTTAAAGGAAGAAGAAACAGAGTGTGGGAGAGGTAATCTGGGAAAACACACCTCCCACACTATTGCAAACTGACACCTGGAACCAGGAATGCTCCATACAGGAGGGGGAAATGAGACATAAGGTGAGCTTGGGCAGCCTACGGCACCTTCCCAAAAGGAGCCTGGCATTAACACTCACAAAAGAAGTAGTTAGAAGACACAGCTGTGCTATTCTCTCCAGACACTTCTTTATCCTCATTCACACTCTTTATTGGATTCCGCATCACCAGCACCTGCAGCCACACAATTCAGATGTATCTAGGTCTCCAAGTAGTTTGTTTTGTGCAAAATAAAAAGAGGGGAAAGACACATCTTTCAGGTGCTGGTAGGCCCTTTCCCTTGCCAAAGAGAGTACAAAAGCTGCTCTGACAGCATTTCTCAAGCTGAGAAAGTGATTTCTAAAAAGGATATAATCAGGACTCAGAGAAGTCACTGAGCTTTAATGATTTGAGTAGAAATAAGCTAAGAGTGCTTTGCTTGCATTTGACCATTAAATCTAGATATGCTACAAACCACGTCTCCAAGAAGTACATTTCCTACCTTTCTTTCTCCCAGGTTTCCCTATCATCCAACACATTTGTACTCAGTATGACACTATATAAAGTGTTCATGGTTTTGGAGTGCCCATTTTCACTCCTCAAGGCATCTGTATACTCATTTCCAGTGAATGGAGGGCTTTATGTCATTTTCATCCATCACTGCACCATTTCTAGGAACATAACACTAGTGCTACTTTGGCTTCATAGAGAGGTAAGAGCTTGTGGAAAAACCAGTTTGTAAGAACTCTTACACCATAGTAGCTGTACACCTTTGGGTAGAACTCAAAATAACTGTCCCTCATATTTGACAGTTTACTATTCTGGCCAGCTCAAATAGCAGAAATTCCTATCCTGGGATACTAATGACATCACTCCTTATGAGGCACTTCAATTTAGCAGGCCAAGGCAGGGTAGACTCTACAGAAGATAGTTTATTCCATAGCTAGTGTTAGAATATGCAAGATCCCAAGTGTGCATAACTAAGCAGAATATAAAAGGTGTCCTGCAGGGGCAATCAGAGGAGATACATATTTAGCATTGATAAGACATGAATGTCTTGACAATTTTCAAATTATCCAGTGTCTTGATTGGCTCAGCAGGAGACTTCCTGCTTTTTTTAATGTACTTCCTCCCTGCTTGCCTGCAGAACAGTTGCTGAACAACAGAAGAATTAGCAGCTAGCTAGACAGGCCTTTCTTTCTCTCCTTTCTACAAAAAAAGTTGTTTCTCTTCATAAATAAAACTACTTTACTCTTTAAGCAGCTTGGTGCTCTGCTCTCTCTGTGTCAATGGAGACATGAAGCTGTTTTGCACTAAGCTAGACCACTGGTTTATCTTGTCTCTTCTGACTAGCATTGGCTATTCAGCATCTCAAATCATCTATTGCCTGGTCCTTCTAACTAGAGATGCCAGGAATTTAACCTAGGACTTTCTGCATACAAAGCAGATACTCTGAGCCACACCCTTCTCTTTAATCCAGATACCTGCTGTGCTCTGATCAGCACTCTCACACATTATGATAGAAACCAGGGCCTATATTTATCTGAGGTGATACACCTTTATCTGCCATGTACTATCTGAGCGTGCAAGTGGTATGCTTCATGGAATGCTCTCCTATGAAAATAGATTCTTATGCACAGAAAATGAGGGGGCAGAACAGGCTATGACCCTCTTCCATGAGATCTGCTTTTCTGTGTGGAGAGAATTTTTAGACATGCAATCTGAAGAGGTGCAACCCAGACACTACTGCCATCATCTAGAAAAGAACTGTCCCTAAGCCTTTCACTTTCTTCCTTTTTTAAATGACCTGAGCATTTACTAAACATTTTTTCTCACAAATAAAAGCAAATGGGAAACAACAAAGTAATAGGGTAACACATTAAATTGGTTCTAAGTGTATCTGAAGAGAGGTCTCAAGCTTTTACGGAACACTTCAGACCTCGGACTCAGACATATCACTCATGTCTAATATTGAGTTTCATGTTTTTAAAAAAACTCATAGACAAATATTGATGCAACATTTCCAGTTTACCAGTAGAGGCCCCCACATACTTATTTGACGTACATGGCCAATTAATATGTCAAAATTAAAGGAAGAAAATACAAGGGCAGGACATTTCATACAGTTCCACCACCACCACTGCCACCATGGGATGGTCAGTTCCATGCAAAAAATGCACCACTGTGTAACAAACGCACATTTTTGTGAGTGCATGTGTGGGAAACTAAATTAAGCAGGGCAAAACAGACATGTGTGCTCAAATACACATAGAAATAATACCAACATAAGACACAGATGATGCAGCCTTATTGAGTCACTGTCAAGCTGCTATTTTTGTATTTGGGCTTTACTTGCCTTCTTCTCTATCCACCATATGTTGAATATATTGGACCACCTTGAAATACAAGGTCTTTAAAATAACTTGATGAGTTGAGAATGGATCCCCTACTGTGACAGGTACAACATTATGAAGACTAGGGGGGAAAGGCAGTGATTTCACTTTTGGTATTGGCAGTCTGCCATCAGTAGCAGGATAGCAACTCACCTCATCATTGGCCATAGACTGACAAGTCTATCTATTCTTTGGGGACTGTGGCCAGGACAGGGTTTTCCTTTGAACTGGGATTCTGCCCCTGTCTTCAAAAGATGATGTTAGCCATTCAGTCGTGTCCAACTCTTGACAATGCTATGGCTCAGCTCTATCCATGTCTTTCGACCTTGCACCTCTTCTATGAATTGTATAATGTCATGGCTAGTGTCATTTTGTGTTCTTTGTTGGCCTGGTTTCCTTTTACCACTAACCAATTGTACCATTTGGCTGAGGCCAAGCAAGCACTGTATCATCTAATAGGGCCCCCACCTAATCTCCACCTAGGCCTCTGCCAGAATCCTTCTCCTCTCATCTAAGTCGGACCAATTATTCCAGGGGTAGTCAAACCATGGCCCTCCAGATGTCCATGGACTACAATTCCCATGAGCCCCTGCCAGCAAATGCTGGCAGGAGCTAATAGGAATTGTAGTCTATGGACATCTGGAGGACCGCAGTTTGACTACCCCTGAATTACTCTATATGAATGGCTTAACACCTGGCTCAGGAAATTTTTAACTGACAGAGTGACTAAAGTAATGTTTCATTTTTAAATGATTCATTTTAAATGTTTTATTGTTGGAATTATTTTCCTTTGATGTAAACCACCCCGAGACCTTTTTGAAGAGAGGCAGCCTAGAAATGAATGATTGCTTTTTCCAATGAGTTGGATTGAATGATATGGTCAACGTAAGTGAGCCTGTCTTCAAAAGGAACCTCCAAAACTGCTGCATGTGGCTGACTAAGGGTCACCCCGCTGGAACTGGACTTAATTGTTGGCCCCCATGAAACTGTTTTTACAGGATTCCTCGATGCCAGCATTCTGATGCCCTCCTTAAACTTAATACAGGCCTGAAACCTGAAATAGTATCTAGCTACCTTAAGACCCCAGTTGAGCCACTGTGTGCTCAAATCTTGTGGATGGATGCTTATAAATTCTCTTCTGGTTACTCTTTCCCTCACATTTTACTCATGATTTTAATTCAGTAGTTTTGTTGGCAGATCAGGAACAGATTACATCCAGGGCTGAATCTGCACGGAGCTTTTATTCCAATCCCAGGTTGATTCAATCCCTGCTGTCTACACTGAATACAAGTTCTATTTTAATTTTGGGCAATTTACATTTTCCCTCTGCAGCAAGCAGGATTGATTCAGAATGACCCTACCTTTTCCTCCCAGTATCCTGGAATGGATATAACCCTCGATATTTGAAAAATCGATATTCATAAAGGTGCATCTCTCCGCTTTTCCTGAACTAACTTGCTGCTTCGAGCCTCCAATGCTATAGAAAAGCCCTGACTGGCCAGGGTGTCAGTTCAAAGGCTTCCTTGTTCCCAGGTTGCAAGGCTTCCCTAACTTCTCTCAGTAGAGATTTTCCTCTTAGTTTTATTCCCTCTCTTCTGGTGTCTCCAATCATCTTCCCTCCCCCCCTGGTTCAAGAAAAGAAAGAAAGAGGCTCCTGCTGTGCTTGTCTCCCACCCCTCCAGAGCTTCCTAATCACCTGCAGAACACTTTTCTGTTTCTATGGGGCGGGCGGGTAAAGGAAGACCAGAGTTCAAATTAAGAGGCACAATCGTGTAGAATATGGTTGGGAAGCAGAGCTGTGGACATGCCCAACCAGGGGCCTCCCCTTCAGGCCCATCATAAGCCATTTGGGGAGGGGTGGGTGGGTCCACATGACCACTAATGGCAGTGGTTCTCAACCTGGGGGTCAGGACCCCTTTCACAGGGGTCACAGCAGGGCGAGCAGCTTGGGCAGGGGGGGCACCCCCACTGTTCCCACCCCTCCTGAAGGCACCCACCAACATCTTAATCCATGGAGCGGATTAAATAAAAGGGTAAGGGCTGTTGGGGAGGAGTTAGGGCGGGCCCTGTCCGGGATAAAAACTCGGAGGGCCCAATCAGGAGCTGCGAAGCGGCTCCTGATTGGGCCCTCTGAGTGTCCATCCAAAGCCAAGTTGCTAATGGGGAGCCACGTGATGCGCAGCTCCCCATTGGCTGCTTGGCCCGGCTTTGCCGGGCCCAGCTGGGGACTCACCGCGCAGATTGAGCTGGCAGCCCGCATGGTGAGTCCTCTGGCCCGGGTGCTCCTCCACCTTGAGAAAGGAGCAGGGACGCCGCGTCGAATAACCCCGGCCATGGTGGGGGCCGCCGTCGGTGGGGGCGTTCTCCTGGCCCCAGGAGCAGCCTCACCACATTGCAGATGCAGCAAGGCTGCTCCTGGGGCCGGGAGAAGGCCACGGGGTGGTGGGGTGTGGCCCGCTGCCATCTCCCAGCCCCAGGAGACCAGCCTGCAGCCGGGAGAACACCCCAGGTCACGGCCCACTCACCCCCGCATCCCAGACCCCCAGGAAGCCTTCACCCTTTGAAGGCTTCCCCGGGGACTGTGCCCTAGCCCCCCCCCCCATTTTATTTTAACATAAAATGGGCTTCATTTCTAGTATATGATAATCTGAAGCTTGTTTGAATTCCTTAGGTATAATGAGCAGAGCTCTGTCCCACCTGTCCAATGATGTTAGGACTGAAAATACTGTACTTTCTGACAACAGAAAGTTTTAAAAAGAGCTCTTTGGTACTCTGCTGATAAGTGCTTTATAAATACCAAAGACATTTGGAAAATCTGAGAAATGCTAAGTTGCTAGCAAGTGATAGTATCAGGTGGGAAAAAACTCAGGCAGAAACCTTTCCACATTTGGTATTTGATTTGCATTTAAACTCCAGTTATAATGTGACCTCCCAAGTAATTTTTATTTTGTTACAAATACCACCCACCTGTCTGGTGGTGATGACAACTCTTAGAGCAGGAGAAAATTAGAAATCTTTCTCCACACAGCTCTAACTAGGATCACTGAAGAAATAAACGTTGCAAAGAACCTTTATTTCTGTAGTGTAAAAAAATCATTTGACACAAAAAAGAATGCCGTTCCTTGGAAAGGAAACTTGGTGGTTGTAAAAGACCACATTTACTGGTAGTTTTAAGAGCCTTTTGAAAGATCAATTTTAGACATTCACCTGCTTTTATAAAGGCCACAAACAGGAAATACCCTAATATTCAACAACCATTTATCCCAAGAAGATAGTAAGAGGTCTAGGAGACAGTGGATGGCACTTGGGGAGAGAACCTCCCTGATAGTCCCAAGAGAGGGTCCCACAGAGAGCTATTCTCTTCCTGATGTTATTTCACATCTATTTGTGCCCCCTCACCCAGCTAGGCCAGAATTTGGGCTGGGTTTGGGCTTAAGTACATAAATGATACCCAGCTATTTCTGTTGATGGACAATCATCTATCAACACCCCAGACACCTTGGCCATGTCTGAAGGCCATGGTGGATTGGCTCAAACAGAGACGGCTGAAGTTAAATCCAACTAAGATGGAGGTTCTTACTGCTGGTAATATGATGCAACTCCTGACAGGAATGCCTCCAAACTCTGATCAATCCCCACAGGGAGACATATAGTAGGAGGCAATTTTAATGAAGACTTTGCTGTTTTATTGCTTACTATGTATTGTTTTTAAAATGTTGTCAACCACTCTGAACTAACAGGGATGGGGTGATATAGAAATAAAATATTTATTATTTAGGAACGCTGTCTGGCATGTGTTATTGGAACAAACTAAAAACCGGGCAGCAAATAGGGGTTATTGTTTGGCTATGAATGAGGTGGAGGTAAAAGAATACAGTACACAGGAAGTGCCAGAGTCAGATTGGAAGGTTGTAGACTGCAATCATTTTAGAAGATAGTAAGGATATAATAATCACAGGCATTTTGAAATAAAGAGATAATGAGGGAGTTTTAAAACATCTATTGGGGTTTTGGTATCCACAGGGGGAACATCTATATATCCCATGTTTTCTGTCTTTATGACCAGCTTAACCTTCCGAATGGTTATAGCCCCTCTCCCCAAATTTCTCAAACTTGTTTATATAGCTGCTATTTTCTGAAATAACTCAGCAAATAACAAAGTGTATTGGAATTAAAGTTGCCAGAATTTGGAAGAAAGGGAAGCAAACAAATGCCACTCATCCAGAAAATATCTCTCAGCAGATGATGATTGGCAAATGTTGGCAGTCTCAAGAAGCTTACCTTTTACAGATGATGAATGCCAAAGATGTACAATGAATAGGGCCACTGTGAAATTTAATGGATGTTTTTGAAGCTTCAGTTGTTAGAAAAGGTCACTTGTTGTCCTAGTGTGCATGATTGATGTGAACTCTAGTATCTTTATGTGGTGTACCTACAATAGGTGTTTTGTAAGTGACTTTTTTCATTTCAGACTATACCAAAGTCTTACGCTTCACATATTGTTGTATAGAAACATTTTATTTTTTCAAACAGGCTTTCACAGGTTGCCCTACTGAGAGTCTACTTAATTCTTGGGGCCTAAAGAACACTTCTAAACCACTTCAGCACAATTTACCCCAGCAGGTTTGCATGAATTCATGCTCTCTGCATCATCCGAATAAGAAACAAATTGTTAAATACATGCAGAAATTCTTTACAGGCACTCACTGAATTTTAAATACGAGTTACCTATTTATTTTACTGTTTTTGAGGACTCAGCAGCTTAATGGCATCAGTAAAACAGAAGAGATTGACATGTTCTTATTTCCACTTTGTTTGATGGAAAAGAAAAAGGGATAATTTGAGAGATATTACTCACAATATCAAAAAAAAAAGTTAACTGGAAACAAAACAAGCCAGTGTATACCTCAAAGGAGAGTTCTCCATAAAGGACCATAAGAATGCAGATGTGAATAATGTAGCTGCCCTCAGACCATATATAGAGGGTGGCATTGATAAAGAGGACAGACTTATTTAAGACACCAACTTTTGGTGTAGAGGTTAGACCAGGGATGCCAAACATACAGCCGGGGGGCTGGAACCGGTCCATCCAGGTCTGAGCAGGTAAGAGGAGAGTGGTGGCAGCAAAAGCAGTGAAAAGATCCATGTCAGTTTGGCAGCCTGGAGGGTCCATCCTCCTGTCTCTCTCAGTTGGGCCAGGCTGTTGCCTTCCTGCCAGGGCACATGCATGCTGGGCCTCCCCTTTCATTTCAGCAGCAGAAACCACCTTCTTCACCACTGTCACTGACACCTTCTTCTTTTCCTTTGGCCACCTCTTGATTTTTCTCCACCCCAATGCTGGAGAAGCAGTGTTACCTAAAATAGGCTTGTCTCTTGAATTTTGCATGGGGGGGGGGTAATTAATTCTAGGAGAAATAAACAAGAGGGCAACAAATGAGATCTTTACCCGTGTTTATGAGGGCATCTCTGGATCCACACAATCTGGCCATCTACTGTCCTGTTTCACATTTGCTGTTTCTTGGGAAGGTGATTGAAAGGGAAGGACCGCTACAAACAAATTATTAGCATACCTAAAGGAAGCTTCAGTCTTGGATCTATTCCATTCTAGCTTCCAGTCTGGCCATGGAGTGGAGATGGTGCTGGTTTTCCTGATGGATAACCCCTGGTGGCAGCTGGATCAAGGTGGGTTGGCGCTGCTTATGATGCTAGATCTCATGGCAGTGTTCAACATAGTCAAACATGAGCTTTTATCTCACCACCTTGCCAATGTGGAGATACATGGGACAGCTTTACAATGGCTGATCTCCTTTCTTTAGGGTCATAGACAGAGAGTTGCACATTATTTCACATTATTATCTCCTCCCTTATGGGGTGCAGTCCTCTCCCCAACTTTATTTAACATTTTCATATGTCCCATTGCCCAGATCGTATGAGGTTTTGGACTGGGAGGTCATCAATATGCCAATGATACCCAGCTGTACCTCCTGATAGATGGCAACCCAGATTCACCCCTGGAATAATTTGCCAGATGCCTGGAAGTAGTGGTGGGATGGATCAAGCAGAGTCATCTAAATGCCTGCACATTCAGCCAGGGGCTTGGGTGTGATCATTGATGCCTCCCTTACTATGGAGGCACAGATTATTTATTTATTTATTTATTCATTTATATTTTGTTACATTTATATATCACCCTCCCTTGGGAACATAAGGAATTATACATTGAACTCAAGTTTGCCAATGAACTAGAATATAACAATGGTAACAATAGCAGTAGTAAAATAAGATAACAGTTAAAAAAACTAGTGATCAAACATGTCCATGGAGTAGATTCAGATACATGGATTCTAGGGAGGGACATTCAAGTGCCCAGTAGGTATTGTTGATTCTGGCCAACCTCAGCCAAATGCCTTTTGCAGGTCCTGCAGAACTGCTTTAGCTCCATCAGGGCCCTGATCTCCTCCAGGAGCTCGTTCCATCAGGTGGGGGCCAGGGCAGAGAAGGATCTGGGCCTGGCTGAGGTCAAACAGGCTTCTTTGGGGCCAGGGATCACTAGCCAGGTGGTGGTGGCAGAGCGCAAGGCTTTTTGAGGGGTGTAGGCAGAAAGGTAGTCCCCCAGGTACACTGAGCCCTGAATGTGTACGGCCTTGTAGGTCATTACCAATACCTTTAGCCTGATCTGGAATGCGACTGGTAGCCAGTGTAGTTGGTGGAGGATGGTCCGGATGTGGAATCTCCATGGTGTTGCTGTGAGGACCCCGGCCACTGCATTTTGGACCAGCTGCAATTTCCAGATCAAGACTAATAGCAGACCTGTATAGTTGCAGAAGTCCAGTCTAGAGGTAACCATTGGGTGGATCATTGTGGCTAGGTATTCCAGGGCCAAGTAGGGTGCTAGTAGTTTGGCTTGGCGAAGGTGGTAGAATGCTAGCTGAACTACCCTCATGACTTGAGCTTCCATTGAGAGGGAAGCATCCAAGATCATGCCCAATTTCCTGGCGGAGTGAGCCACTGAGAGCTGTATAGCGTCAAGGCTGGGCAGATGCACTTTCTTGCATGGTCCCTTCCTACCCAGCCATAGGACCTCCATCTTTGAATGGCTGAGTTTTAGACAACTCAGCTTGAGCCATCTCATCACTGATTCAAGGCAGCTGGTTAATGCTTCTGAAGGAGAGTAAGGATGGTCATCCATCAGGAGGAAGAGTTGTGTGTCATCAGTATATTGCTAGTAACCCAGCTTGAACTCCCATACCAGTTGAGCAAGAGAGCACATGAAGATGTTGTCCTTGTGGGACTCAACAAGTGAGTTGTTGGAGGGTTGATGATCTCTCCGTATTGCTACCCTCTGCCTGCAAACCTGGAGGAAGGAGATCAATTACTGGAGGGCTGTCCCCCATATTCTAGCATCAATGAGGTGGTGAGCTCGAAGCTCATGGTCGACTGTGTTGAAAACTGCTGAGAGATCTAATAATATTAGCAGAGCTGACCCGCCTTGATCTGGCCGGAGATGGAAGTTGTCCATCAAGGCGATTAGCGCTGTCTCTACCCAATGGTTCTCACAGGTCTAGAGAGGATTTTTTCAGTAGCAAGCGTACCAATGCCTCTTTTAGTCCCTCCGGGAATTTTTATGAGAATAACATGGCTGGCATTTTTTCATCTTCAACAAGCCAAACTACTAGTGCCTTACTTGGCCTAGAATACCTAACCACATTGATCCATGTAGTGGTCATCTCTAGATTGGACTTCTGTAGCTCTCTCTACACTGGGGTCCCCTTATCCCTGATGTGGAAACTGCAACTGGTCCAGAACTCAGCTGTCTGGGTACTCACAAGAACAGCGTGAGGCCAATATTTGGCCTGTAATCTGGCAGATCAGTGGTTTCCAGTTAAATTCTAGATTAGGTTTAAGGTTCTGAAACATACCTTTAAGGCCATCTCCAGTTTGGGCCCAGCATACCTGAGGGACTGCCTCTCTGCCTATATCCCCCGAAGAGCATTCCACTCTGTGAATTCCAACCTCAACTAGGGCCAGGACATTTTCAGCTCTAAACCCCACTTGGTGGAATAAGCTCCCAAAGGAGATCTGGGCCCTGTCAGAGCTGGAACTCTTCTGCCAAGCTTTTAGTTGGGGCCAGTGATCCAACAACATTTACGGGCCCTTCCAACTAAACACCCACACAGATTCCTAGCCTGTAATAGAACCAGTGATAGTGACCAATCTCTTTGAAGTATAACAAGACTATGCTACCAACTATAGATGCTGCAAAACATTTAACTGTCTAAATGTTTAACTATATTATTACTATTTTAATTGCTGATAATTACATGTTGTACACTGCCTGAGCCAGTTTCAGGATTGTAAGGATGAAGAGATCTATATACAGTGTCCTGGAGGAAGGGTAGTGTCAAAATGGGATCGATAAACTGATCCTTCAATGACCAATTTTGAAGACAACTGCATTATCTCAATGAGATTTGTCTTAACATTTTCCACACAGAAATTCTGTCCTCCTTTATGTTCTCTGCATGAGTAGCATACCAGAAATTCCTGCAGTAAATCAGATGCTTGATAAACAGCCTGTCATTCTGGTCCCAAGGCATTCACATGGATGGGCCCAGCTCCAGTTGTTTATGGGCCTTAAGGAGCCAGATGCCTTTATTAACCCATCATTTTGTCACCCTCTTTGTCTGTCTGTCTCTTATCCAAAACCTGAGAGCACAAAAGCAAGTGATTACATATATTACTCACAAGCTGCTTGGGTGCATTCTTGTATAAATGAAAGGGGATGGTGATGGACAGGTTAGGTTCTGCCACTCCTCAGAAGTGACCAATGGGAGCTGATGAAATGTTAGTGAGAAGGATAGCTGAAAGCATTGATTAAGAGAGTTGAAGTGAGCAGTTTGAAAATTCAGAGTGTGTCTGACTGAGTGAAGCTGTGGAGGGGAGCAGCTTATAACTGACTGAAAAGGTCAGTTTGGCACAAATGATCCCAAATGCTGGAACATTTCAAAGTTCAATTAAAAAGAAACTTTGTAACTTCTACCTGATCTTCTTCGGTTCTATGTTCAAACTATAAATAAAAGTTAACTTTGTGTGTGTTTAAGCCTATGGACTTCTTGTCTCAGGGAAACAAGCACATACACACATAAGAAAAGATCTCAGTTTTAGGATATGAGAAAGTGGTAGCAACATGTGAATGAAACAGTGTTTGAGTCCCCAATCTTAACAGGTTGAGTGAGGGACAAGTATTAAAGGCGGCTAGGCTACTCTGTTTGTCGGTGCCTCTGGGAGTAAGAGGGAGGACCTGGTGTATGAAGTAGTCATGGTTCTCTCTAAATTTAAACAAAAAGGCAAGGTGGATATTGGCATGTGACTGCATAACCTATCTGTACCTCTGGATCTGACAGAGAGGTTGTGGAGGGTGGTAGGCATTCCGTATGAGTGAGAAAGGTGCATCACAGGGATACTTGTGCATTAAGAAATGTTTAAGGATCAACAAGGGATTTTCTATACCAGTGGTCCCCAACCTTTTTATCACCGGGGACCGGTCAACGCTTGACAATTTTACTGAGGCCCAGGGGGGGAGGTAGTCTTTTGCCAAGGGACGTCGCCGCTGCCTGAGCCCCTGCTCCGTTTGCTTTCCTGCTGGCACTCCTGACTTCCCACCGCACACTGGGGGGGGCGCTGCCAGCAGCAACTGTGCAGTGCCATGCCAAGGGGGAGCCCCAGCCGTGATGGCTACTGGAGAGCACCAAAGGTGAGCCGGCGGCAGAGTGGCAAGGCAGCCCCTGAGGCAGCAGCCGGGGAGGAGGGCAAGGAGGAGCTGTGGCCCAGTACCGACTGATCCACGGACCGGTCCCGGTCACTGGACCGGTAGAACACTGGACTGTTCTATACAACATCATATGTAACAAAGGAGACATAAATAACTTGATTCTATCTCACAATATTTGTGCTATATGTGAATGTTGCTAATGTTGGGCTTAACACAGGGAGGAAAGTAAGCATACATTATAACTAGCCTAGAATTTACCTTGGTATTGCAGACTGATTTAAGCCAAAGTTGATTTAAGCATTGCAGAACAAACACTCTTATTATCAGGCTTGTAGTTAAATTGATTTAAGGACTAGTATGCCAGCTTAAGTGGTTTAAGCAGACTAAATCATGATGATTAGTGTCAATTGCCATTAAAACGAAAGGTGTTATTTCAGATCCCTTTCATGGTGGGCAGCATTAATTCTTAAAAGTTACTTTCATAGAGTCATATTACCATGTATCCTATATAATTGCCATTATGATAGTAGAAGTGTTTTTGTTGTTGTTTAATTATGGTAGAATTTTCTAGAAAGTATATATTTCACTGTAAAAAAAGGTATATTCACTTGAGTCAATATTTTGATATTAAAAATATAAGAAATTCTGAATGCAGCAAAGAACAACAAGAGCTGGTTTTTTTGTACCCCACTTTTTATTACTCCTTACACCTTACAATCACCTTCCCTTCCTCGCCCCGCAGACACCCTGTGAGGTAGGTGGAGCTGAGAGGGCTCTAAGAGAAGTGTGACTGACCAAAGGTTACCCATCGGGCTTCATGTGAAGGAGTGAGGAATCAAACCTAGTTCTCCACATTAGAGTCCATTGCTCTTAACCATGACACCACACTGGTCCACAACAACTACAATGCTGTTGTATTTCACACCAAGTGCATTTAGGCCAGCCAACTAATGCAGTTCCAACATCACACGCACAAAAAACAGAGAATGGAATGGAACATAAGCAGGGAAGGTAGAATACCTTACTCCCCAAGAGTGAGGTTAGCACTACAACAGTCAGATTCTGCTTAGAGTCATCTCCACAAAGAAGGCTTAGAAGGGTCTTGCAAAATAGTTGCCCTTTATGGAGGAGCAGCAGGCGTACTGATCAATGGTCAATACATTTCAACATAGGAGAGCTAATTCATAATCCACCTCTACATAAAATGATACTTCTTGAGTAAAAGGGACATAGAATCACAAGGATTTACAAGTGGATAAATGCTGAGGCACAGACCCACCATTATGTGCTTACCTCATGCACAGAGAGGAGTGGGTTCCTGCCAGCTTTTTGACAGTGAAAGAGAGAGAAGGGCCCCTTTTGATCACTATGAAGCTATGCTGCAGATTGTAGAAGGAGACCGAACAAAATAGATCCAACCCTTTAAAATGAAGATGTATGTCTTTCTAGAAAGGATAATTTTTAGCACTTCTCTTAATTCTCCAAAGTATACCATTTATTAAAATGAGATTCGTTCCTATAGATACAACATATTACTGAATATGCATAGCATTTATTTACTATAATTTAGAGTTATTAAGAACCTGTCAGAATCAAATCAATCGTCTGTTAAGGTAGGTTAGTAATTGCCAGTTGATGAAACGAATATAGATTTTTTAATGGAGGCTGAATTTTTTACATTACCATTTACATTCAATTATTCAAGAAATGAATTGTTGATTATAGGTTTTGTGTAAATGAATAGGCTCTCGAGATATTTGAGCACTTGTCAAATGAACAAAGTTGGGCCAAAAATGAAAGATGAGTTCTGATTAAAGAAATTAGTTGACAAGGTATCTTGCACTGCAGATTTAATACAGTCTGAAGCCCATTGATTGGTTTAGATGGATGCTTCGAATTGTGCTGTTAGTAAATAGGAACTGGACTGTGCCTACATAACAAAGACCATTCTCAGGTGAAGAAAATCATATGATACAATACAATAAGTAGTCCCAGATAAGTGAGCAGCAGTTCAGCTCCACGAAAGAACAAAACACATAGGAACATTGTTCTTCTAACTTTTGTTTCCTTTATACAATCATTTGGTATAACTCTGGGAGTTTTACTTATCATTCAGTATGAGAATATGGAAATAAATCTGCTTAGCATTTCATAGGGTGAGCAAAAAAAGACAGAAAATAGTATATATGATTCATGTATTTGTGAAACTTTAATGTGGTATCCATGTCTCATGGAAACATATTAAAATGTTATGACCCTGAATGGTCCACCCTAGATGACTGCTTTACTATCATATGTTAACCTCTGTTTCTGCACTAGAATAAGAAAAAAAATCACATTTACTCGCCTCAGGAAAACATTCCAGATCATGCGGTGTTCAGCTAAGATAGAGGTACTGTGACTGCGTCAACATGTCGAGGGTGATATGGTGCAACTTCTAGCTCTTGACTAGGCCTATTTAACACCTTCAGTCACTGTCAAGAGTCTGGATGTGATCTTGGATACCTCAGGGTGTTCTTCCATCTATGCCAGGCGTGACAGCTTGCACCTTACCTTTCAGTGCCTGACCTACAATTGTGATTCTTGCAACAGTCATCTCTAGATAGACTTGTGTAACTTGCTGTATTTTTATTTTTTATTTTTTATTTTTTATTTTTTATTTTTTATTTTTTATTTTTTATTTTTTATTTTTTATTTTTTATTTTTTATTTTTTATTTTTTATTTTTTTATTTAGATTTCTATATGTTGGGCAGCTGCTCTGGAAACTCCAGCTGGTCCAGAATGCAGCAGCTCAGGTTCCTACAAGAACTCCGTGGTTGTTTTCCAGTCTAGAGACTGAATCAGGTTCAAGGTATCAACTCTTTCAAAGCCGTAAATGATCTGGGACCCTTGTATCTTTGGGACTGCCTCTTCACCTATACCCCTCATTAATATTAAGCAGCTAAAATCTGCTTAGGGGCCCTGGCCCAAAGAAATAAAACTGGGCTTGATCAGGGCTAGGACCTTTGCAACCCTGGCCCCATCCTGGTGGAATGCCCTGTCTGGAGAAATCAGGGTCCTCTGGGATCTTAAACAATTGCAGAGGACCTTCAAAATGGAGCTGTTCCACCAGGACCATGGTTGAGGTCAGGAAATAACATCTTAGGCTACTGGCCTCCCTGCATGAAAAACCTACCAATAGACAGAAACCCGCTCCAAGCTCTACTCAACCCTCAAGGAGTAATGATAAGTGGAGGCAGTTTTATATGTAAAATGTTTTATTAAAAATTGTTTTTCATTTTGTTATAAAGCGCCATGAACAAACTGGACAGAGCAGTATATAAATAAAGTATTCCTTCCTTCCTTCTTTCCGTCCTTGGTCAGTTTCACAGCCAAATTTTATGTTAAAGTTAGGGATTAATTTTTGCCTCAAAGACTCTGCACTGTTCATCTGGACCTTTCATAGCCAAACAAGATACGGTAAGTTTATCTGCTGTTTAGCTTGCTTTGTTTAATTGACTGAATGTTCTTTGTTTGCAACTAAGCCTAATGTCTTGCACATTCTGATCTAGGAAAGACTGGAGGGAGTTTTTATTGCGTACTCATCATTAATGAGTTTGTCCCTGTGGCTAAATTACTAAGAAAGTACACATTATCTATCTAGGGGAATTACTGGAAGCTGATGCTTGATATTCTCTAGTCTGAAGGAACCACCCCCTAATATAAGAGAGCTCAGCTGCTCTTCAACCCAGTAGGTGATAGCTTTTGATATTTGTATGTATTCCAGATCAAATTGAGTCCCAATAGTTAAGATAGGAACAAGACACCAATGTAATGCAGTTTACCAAGTGAGGTACTAATATAAAGACTTTAGAAAAGATTCCAAAAAATACTTATCACTTATGACCAATTTATGGATTTTCCCCTATTCTCTTTAGAGCAATGAGTTAAAATACTAGCTTTTCTAGTGAAAAAACAATTGCTCCCTTGGCCTTTTTTGCTATTTACCTCATTTCTATTCTAACTTATTTTTACCTTACCTTGCAGTCAACTTATTTTTAAGTTATGCATTTAAATATTGACTGAATGATATTACTTTAAGGGTAGAGCAGAAAACATCAGATTATGGTGATTTTGTTTTGTTAACATCTCAGATGTCTGAGACTTTCAAATTAAGATATCACTTATGAAAGTTTTTGCATCTTCATATGTTGACCCTAATGATTTAAGATAATCAGAGTAACAATGTTTTGACCTCCCTTTTCTGCTTAATAACCCAAAGAACAAATGCTCAGTATTTTGTTGGACAATAATTTCCCTCTTCAGTGCATAAATTCTGAGCATTTCCCTAGGTTTTAAAAAAGTGCCAATTTATGCAAGATAATACCAGTTCTTTCCCAAAAGAAAATCCAGATGGCAATTTCTCATTTTGTTAGAAGCTGCCATGCTGATAAGCCACTATCATAAACTTTGCTTTTTCGGCATGAATAAACTGAGTAAGTCTCTATTGACATTTCCTTTCGATCATATCTTTGGGACCTAAGAGAGTGACATGTAAACTATTACTTGGAAATTTAGGAGTGTATTGGTTTTAATATTTATACTTAATTACTGAGCCTCTTGTGGCACAGGGTAGTAAGGCAGCTGACATGCTGTCTGAAGCTCTGACCATGAGCAGCCAGCTCAAAGTTGACTCAGCCTTCCGAGGTCAATCAAATGAGTACCCAGCTTGCTGGGGGGTAAAACTGTGGAAGGGAATGGCAAACCACCTTGTATTGAGTCTGCCAAGAAAATGCTAGAGGGCATCACCCCAAGGGTCAGACATGACTCGGTACCTTTACCTTTACTTAATTACAGAAGACTCTTTCTCTCAGTTTTGGCAACCATTTCCAAAGCTTCTTTTATATAAAATTCTCCAGGAATATCTTTGGGTACAACTGATAAAATGTTTTGCATTCATTTACAAAATAATGCCCAGAATAGTCCTTGACCACCAGGTACCAAGCAAAGGCTGAGTGAGGCAAATCTGGAGCTGGAGTTAACTATCACCAGTCAGAAGATAGTTTCATAATGCGTATACTTTGCCTCAGGAAGCTAGGTCCAAAAAGCAAAAATAGTTTGTGTTCTCTGGGACTTGAGAGAGCTCCCAAGCAAGACAGATGTTGTTTCAAAATAGATCTGAATTCAGCTCTCTAACTTAAAATGACGGTCCAACATAACAAGAACCAGGTTATAACAAGCTGTAAGACAATGACATTTTTTCATGGAATCTGAAGCGGTAAAGTCACATCACATAATCCAGTCCAATTCATATCTTTAAGATAAGGAATTCTGCAACTAACTGATACCTGCCCAACCTTTTCTAAAACACACACATACAGTGTCTCACATTATTTTTCATATTTGGATTTTGGGTTTGGGTTTTTCTAGGATTCTGGAATTATGTGAGTTCCATTATTCTTTATTGGAACTTTATCCAATAAGGTGGGTTGAGGTGGCTGGTTTTCAATCAAATTACATCCTACTTACAGGGATGTAGACTACGAGGGGAGTAAAAACCTGGAAAATATCTCTTTCCCCACAACCGAAGGAGGGAAAGAAGACAATGGGAATCAGCCAGACCTGCAGCTTTGGTTGGTCCTGCACCTGGCTTGCTTGGGCCAGGAGCCACTTTCCATGAATTAGATGACTCATGCTGGCTGAGAGCTGGCTCAGGCCAGGAGAGATACTTCTCACATTGCCTCATTGCCAAGAAAACCTGCGATTCATTGATGGCATTTTTATTATCTGGAAGCCCTGGACATATTCCACCAGGCATTCAATGATTTTCACCATCAACCTGAAAATGAACCAATCTATGCAAAAAATACATTTTCTGGACACTACTGTAAAAATATAAAATGGAGCATATACACTACCTTATATCTGAAACCTACATGCATCAGCTGCCACCCTAAACAAACCAAATAATCCATTGTATACAGCCCGGCACTATGGCAGCCTTTTTCTACCTTTTGATTGTGGAGGAGCCCCTGAAATGTTTCTCAAGCTTCAAGGAGCCTTGGAACCAGGCCAGAAGTGTGGCTGAATACACTAAGGTAGGATTCTCTATGCTACAGGCAAATCTATAGACAGAAATTATGTGGGATCTACAGCATACCTACTTGAAACTAGAGTACCTACCTGATTAACTCAAGAAACAGATTAACAAAGCCAGAAGGTACCCAAAGAAAACCAGTCACAAGACAGGTCCCAATAAGACAATAACAGAACACCACTCCGCTCAAAACCATTCAACTCATCATCAGCAATTTATAGCCTCTACTGGAAAATTAAGTACTTGGGGGGAAGGAACCTTTTCTTGTCCACAAATTCCCCCCCCCCCCGCAATCTCAAAATATCTACTGACAGTCTGACTCTCAGATGGTATGTGGAACATACCTGCTCTGGAGCTACTTGGTCAGGGCCCCTTCCTTCCCTTGCCAACACACATATACATTAAGGTGACCAGATTTTAACATTGGTAAAGCGGGACACCATTGATCAGGGGGGGGGGGGGTTCTTGATTAAAAAATTGGTCTATATGGAGCAAGAAAAAGTTTCATAGAACACATAGAAAGCAAACATAGTATTGTAATATATATATATTTAAATTTTAACATAAGTACAATTTGCCAGGTACCCCCAGATGTCCTTCCAAAAGTGGGACAATCTGGCCACCTTAATTATACATACAGAGAGAGAGAGAGAGATTCCCTCCCCCCCCCTTACCTGTCATTTTTCTGGACTCCTCCTTGATTCCTCCCCCCTCCCTTACTCACAAACACATACACACACAGATTCCCTTCCCCCCATTTCCCCGCTAACCTGTTGGTTTCCCAACCTCCTCCCCTCCCTCCCTCCCAAGCAAACACACATAGAGATACATAGAGACTCCCTTCCTTTCCCCCCTCCCATTCCCCCTTACCTGTTGGCTTCCCAACCGCCCTCTCTAAATTCCTATCTCTCTTTCCATGTACATTGAGAGGAACTGCAGGATGGTTAGGTGTGGTTACAACAGTGGAGAGAATTCCATTTGAGCACTGATCCCCTGAAGTCCCCCCTCCCCATATTTGCTTTCTTTCTTCTATCCTGAATATCTTAACCACTTCCCCATTTCTACCAGTTGGTCTTCCAGTGCTCCATGCACGCTTGCATTGCAGAATCTCCTTCACACCAGTAAGGTCATTGTTCCCTTTCCTGTCACATAGTTGTGATGTCACATGATTTCCAGTCTCATTCTTGCAACTTAGTGGGCCTCATGCCATCTGGTATTGCAGATATGGAAGGTCTGAAGAGCCCTGCTCTAATCCTTGAGTTTCCATTCAGACCCCTGAGTTTCCATTCAGACTCCACACGCAACCACTATGTCAGCAGTATTTTGTTCTGGGCCAGGATGAGTTGTCAAGATAAATAAATAGTAAGAACTCCAGATGAAGTTGCACCTTCACACACAGACATAGATGGCGAAAATGCATATCAGTTAATTCAATAAAACTAAATTTCTTTTCACTAACAGCTCTTAATGCCTTTTCTTACAGTGGGACAGCTGCCATTCTTCAAATGGATGCTTTCCACAGCAATAAGTTAATTAGCAATCCCCCCTCCTGTATGACTCACCAATGTGGTCAACATCTCACAGTGGTTATTAAAATACAACATAAAAAGCATGCACCTCCTCATAACATTACAAATGCTTAGTTCCTGCAGACAGCACTATTAAAGTATTACATTCATTAGAGTTTATTGTTGAATCTGGAGCATATGCCAAACAAAATGAACTGGTGCTTTGTCCTAGCTTGTAAAAGCCACACTTAGAAAACTGCCAGGCAGCTCAACTAATCTCATTTTATCAGTATGGAATTTGAGACGATGGCAGAGCTAGTGAGAAATTAAGTGAGCACCATTTGGCTGTTTTGTTTCTAGTCCTTGAGTTGCCAGTTGCACACTATCCAGCCCATCACACCTGATTACCCACAAGAGTGCAAAGTTTTTCATTGTAAATGTAAAAGAAAATAATAAAAATAAATTAATGACCTGATGATGACTGCCAGTTTTGAAGAGATTACTTACCTGGTGCTTCCAGGCATTCCAGAATCATCTGGAATTACTGCCTGCTCCTGCCAAACAGATATTTTCATAAACCTAATGCAGACCACGAATGCATTCCCAGGTTCCCAATTTGTTCACCACCACAACCTGTCAAGACTGCTCCTCTGCTCAGTTTACAATTTCCGCAGATGTTCTTTAGGATTTACCATTTGGTGTGCTACTTTCATGGGCCCCTAATCAGTTACTCACAGAGTCAGATTCTGGCTCTGTTTCTGTGGCCTACTGCTACTCATACAAGCAGAAATTGAATTGCAAGATTCTGTCCTGTTTCCTGGAGCTTGGATTGTAATGACAATGCTAACATTCATTGCTAAGAATTAGTTCCACTGTAATCCCTTCCTCCTTGATAAAATGAATGTGCCAGAAAACAACAGCTGAAGAAGAACTTGCATATAAACAGCAACACTGCTATGTTTTATGGATCACAGACACCATTTAAAAACAGCAATGTGTTTTAAAAGCCGAAATACTGATTTGGGGCATATTGCTATTGCCTTATGTTACCTGAACTAAATACAAATATTGTCCAAGTTTACAATATTAAGACCTTCCAAAGAGTACTCCTAGTATAAGGCAGAAAATGAAACCAGCTAGCAAGCAGTATTTTCTACAGATTCACTTCAGCAGTGCTTGGGGTGGTGGGGGCTCTTCTCCACTGAGTAATTTCCAGCCTTCTACAAGCCTGAGGGCTTGTCTAGAATACCAATGGTGCAATCCTGAACGGAGTCTCACCCTTCTAACAGTGAAATTCTTTTTTTTAAACTCTTACCTTCCTGGGAGGAAGCCCCAATGAATAGATCTAAGTAGGATTCTGAGTAGACTGGCTCACTATGCCACTGTAAATCCACTGAAATCAATGGTCTTAGAAGAATATAACTCTGTTTAGGATTGAACTGCTGGTGTCTGGGAAAAGCTAGACTTAGAAAGTTCTAATTTTGCTTAGGGGTGTACCCCAAACCATTGAAGCCAATAAAGTAAAGCCTCTTTCTCCTTTATATCCCTTTACTTCCTCCACCAGATTGAAGAAGGCCAGATTGTCCAGCTCAGCAGTGCAATAGTTCAATTAGAAGACAAAGAAGAGTTGATTTTTATACCCCGCTTTTCACTGCCTGAAGGAGTCTCAAAACAGTTTACAAGCACCTGCCCTTCTTCTACCCATAACAGACTCCCTATGAGAGGTGGGGCTAAGAGACCTCTTACAGGACTGCTCTGAGAACAGTCTTTAACAGGACTGTGGAGGAGTAGGGAATCAAACCACTACACCATGCTTTCTCTCACATGGACAGTGTTATAAATGAAACAGTTTAACACCTCTCAAGTTTGCAGATGACAGGAATATGTTTTCAGAATGCTTTCTCCCCAAATTTTACATTTTTGAAAGCTAAGCCTATCTGTAGTCTAGTGGTGATTTCCTCACTACTACAGTCACCAATACACAAAGGAAGAGGATACTATCATTAACTCTGGTCAATTATTGTCTGCTCTCTAATGTTTATGGTTCCCTTTGGATGTTTATCAATGTATCTCAAATAGTTCGGCATGCTGGCAGAGTTTAAACATGCAAAAGAGCAACAAAGCACCAGATGCTGAAAGACTAAAAAGGAGACTATTTGGAAAATATCAGGAAGTTCCTAATCTAACTATGCTAAATACTCATCTCCTCTGAAACCCTCTGTAGGATATTCTTTATGTTGTTGAATCATGTATGCTACAGATCTTGCACATTCATTCATTCATTCATTCCTCTTCTACCTCACCACTCCTGTGACTGGCTTGTGGCGGCTAACAATCTAGATAAAACCACATTAAAACCCATAATAAAAACCGTTAAAATAACAACATAATCCAAGAAGCCAAGCCAATCAGCAACTGATAACTCTTCCCGCCCCCTTGCTCATACAGATAGATACATCTTGGGGGGGGGGGGAGATTAGAGGTGCCGCCTAGATCTTAATAAATGAAAACAAGGACCAATAAGGAGGGCAGCCCAGATCTTATAGTCCCACCCTCAACCAAAGACCTGGCAGAAGAGCTCCATCAGGGCCCCCAGCTCTTCCAAGAGCTGATTCCACCAGGTGAGGGCCAGTGATTCCTCTGGGATAGGGACTTCAATCCTGCAGCATCCTCCAGTTGGTTAATGTTAATCTTTCTGTTGGTTAATGAATCATGAAAAGTTAGCATGTACCTGTTAGACACCAGCTTGAAACCACAGTTTAGAGCAGTGGTCCCCAACCCCCGGTCTGGAGACCGGTACTGGTCCGTGGATCAGTTGGTACCCGGCCGTGGCTCCTCATCATCCTCCTCCCTGGCTGCTGCCTCGGGGGCTGCCCTACCACTCTACCACTAGCTCATCTTTGGTGCTCTCTGGTGGCCGCCATCGCTGGGGCTTCCCCTCGGCATGGCACTGCGCAGCTGCTGCTGGCAGCACCCCCCAGTGGGTGGCGGGAAGACAGGGGTGCCGGCGGGAAAGCAAACGGAGCAGGGGCTCAGGCAGCGGTGGCAACGTCCCTCGGCAAAAGACTATCCCCCTGGGTCTCAGTAAAATTGTCAAGCTTTGACCGGTCCCCGGTGATAAAAAGGTTGGGGACCACTGGTTTAGAGGATCTAAATGAATGACCTATTTTTTGGTGCGGGTATTTACCCTGATTACTATAAACTAAGAGCCAAATCACACCTTTTCAATAAGTGAAAAGTCCTAGGGAACAGCAATTGTCTTAATCTTCATTTGGGACAAACTACCTCTGTGCTGTTTGTATTCTCCTTGGTGTGCAGTCTGAATCTGCGTTTGGCTTTCAGAAAGTGGGTCAAGTTGCTTTTGCTGTCCTCATTAATTTCACCTGCTGCTAACTGTGTTAAGAACTTCATCTGATAATCCACAGTAGCCATTCTTTTCTGAGACAAATTCTGTTCTGGGTTTTAATGGCCACATCTATATTTGGCACACACTCAGTGACAAGGAAGGCAAACTTTTGTCTGAAGTATTCCAAGGCAACCAACTGGTCTGAATGTTCCAGTTCCAGGGCAACTAAAATCTTGTTAAATCTTTCTTGTTATGACTATAGCAGCACATTAAACCGTAGGGGCTTCGGCTTTTTTTTTTAGGGGGGGGGGAAGCATTAAGGCTGCTGCTTTCAGAAGTAAATGCTATGGTTCCACATAGTCCTAGCAGCATGGTCTGAAATTCAGAATTATGTGAAGAAACTGAAAATACACCTCAGTTTAAATGAGAGCAGGAGAGCATGTTGTATGGAAAGCTTCATCCTGTGCAAAACGTGGTTTTCCATTCAAGGATTTTTTAGAAGGTCTGTGAAATGGGTCACAAAAATGAATGGCATATGAAAATGTAAGCAAGAGTGGTTTCTGTGCAATGTTTTGCCCCCTTTCATCTACAGCATTTTCACTGGCATTTTTTTGCCCAATTCTAGCTAAGAATTATTTTCTTTAATAACCCATATTTCCAATAAAAATGGGATCCAGCAAGTTGCAGCAGCTCTTCAATTCACCCCATGCTTTTTCTGAGAGTCCCCCATCCCTTATGGGCAACATTTGGGGGACATTATGGGCTGCACTGGGATGATGGGGGTGAGAAAGTCCTGTTTCATGTCCACAGTAAAATTTGATGGGATCCAAGCCAACTATGCAGTGTATGATCTATACGGTAAGAGAGCATTCATTTGCTTTGCCTTTTCTTATTTTCTATCCATCTAAGCTCTCATGATGAGGTGAACTGTAAAGGTAACCAACACGACATCTTTCAGTAGAAGGTAAGCTCTGTGTTATGAAAGTAAACCTTTTTGATCTCAAGGGATGGACTCACCTAGAATTGCAACCTCAGAATACCTGAGATGAGAAGTTTTTTTGAAACTGCACCATGACTGAAATGCTTAAACTTTAGCTTCTCTCTTTCCCTGACTCACATATGATCTCCTTGCATTATTATCTAAATATAAAAAAAATGTCATTGGAAGAATGTCTTCAGTCGTTTTGATTCAAAAGCCCCTCTATTGTTCACTTGGCTCTTACTGCTAGTTCAAAGGAAAGATGCATTCCGGAATAGGTGAGTTTTTGATGCTAAGCTGATTGTAAGAAGAACGATGTCAAGAAAATGTCATATCTAGTGCGGTATTATGGTATTATACTTGCTAGAGTAGCAGAACAAATTGGGTAGGGTGTAGCTGTAGGCTGCTAGGACTTTTCTCCCAGAATGGGTAATTGCATGTTTGTCTTCCTATAGAATGGTGTACCCCCTTCAAGGATCGCTGCCTTGTTGTGGCAAGGGGGCTTGCGTAGTTCAGTGAAGCTATGAGCTATGCCGTGCAGGGCCACCCAAGACGGACAGGTCATAGCTGAGAGCTCTGACAAAAGGTGATCCACTGGAGAAGGCAATGGCAAACCACTCCAGTATCTTTGCCATGAAAACTCTATGGACAGTTCCAATAGGCATAACGATATGACGCTGGAAGATGAGCCCCTCAGGTCGGAAGGTGTCCAATATGCTACTGGGGATGAGCAGACGGCTAGTACGAGTAGCGCCAGAATGAATGAAGCAGCTGGGCCAAAGCCGAAAGGACGCTCAGTTGTGGAAGTAACTGGTGGCGAAAAGACAGTCCGATGCTGTAAAGATTTTTATTCCATAGGAACCTGGAACGTCAGATCCATGAATCAAGGCAAGCTGGACGTGGTTAAACAAGAAATGAGAAGACTGAACATCGACATTTTAGGAATCAGTGAACTAAAATGGACAGGAATGGGTGAATTTAATTCAGATGACCATCAGGTATACTACTGTGGACAAGAATCTCACAGAAGAAATGGAGTAGCATTCATAATCAATAAGAGAGTAGGAAAAGCAGTCTTGGGATACAATCCCCAAAATGACAGAATGATCTCAGTTCGAATCCAAGGCAAACCATTCAACATCACAGTGATCCAGGTCTACGCCCCAACCACTGCTGCTGAAGAGGATGAAGTTGATCAGTTCTATGAAGCCCTACAACACCTTCTAGAAGCAACGCCCAAAAATGATGTGCTTATCATCATGGGGGATTGGAATGCTAAAGTAGGAAGCCAAAAGATAACCAGGATAACAGGCAAGTTTGGCCTTGGAGTACAAAATGAAGCAGGGCACAGGCTGGTAGAATTTTGTCAAGAGAATACAATGGTCCTAGCAAACACTCTTTTCCAGCAACCCAAGAGACGACTCTACACATGGACATCACCAGACGGTCAACACAGAAATCAGATTGACTATGTGCTCTGCAGCCAAAGATGGAAAAGTTCTATCCAGTCAATAAAAACAAGACCAGGAGCTGATTGTGGTTCAGATCATGAGCTTCTTGTTGCAAAATTTAGGCTTAAATTGAAGAAAGTAGGGAAAAGCACTAGGCCACTCAGGTATGAACTAAATCATATCCCTGACGAATACACAGTGGAGGTGACAAATAGATTTAAGGAATTAGATCTGATAGACAGAGTGCCTGAAGAACTATGGACGGAGGTTCGCAACATTGTACAAGAGGTAGCAACTAAAACCATCCCAAAGAAAAAGAAATGCAAGAAATCAAAATGGCTGTCTGAGGAAGCTTTACAAATAGCTAAGGAGAGAAGGGAAGTGAAAGGCAAGGGAGAAAGAGAAAGATACACCCAATTGAATGCAGAATTCCAGAGAAAAGCTAGAAGAGATAAGAATGCCTTCTTAAATGAACAGTGCAAACAAATAGAAGAAAACAATAGAATGGGGAGGACCAGAGATCTTTTCAAGAAAATTGGAGATATGAAGAGAACGTTTCATGCAAAGATGGGTATGATAAGGGACCAAAATGGTAGGGACCTCACAGAAGCAGAAGAGATCAAACAAAGGTGGCAAAATTATACAGAAGAACTATACAAGAGCGAGCTTAACATCCCTGATGACCACAATGGGGTAGTTACTGACCTGGAGCCAGACATCCTGGAATGTGAAGTCAAATGGGCCTTAGGAAGTCTGAGCAACAATAAAGCTAGTGGTAGTGACAGCATTCCAGTTGAACTATTCAAAATCTTAAAGGACGATGCAGTAAAAGTGCTACACTCAATATGCCAGCAAATTTGGAAAACTCAACAATGGCCACAGGATTGGAAAAGGTCAGTTTACAATCCAATCCCAAAGAAGGGCAATGCCAAAGAATGTTCAAACTACCGCACCATCGCACTAATTTCTCATGCTAGCAAAGTTATGCTCAAAATCCTACAAGCTAGGCTCCAGCAATATGTGGACCGAGAACTTCCAGAAGTACAGGCAGGATTTCGAAGAGGCAGAGGAACTAGAGATCAAATTGCCAACATACGCTGGATCATGGAGAAAGCTAGGGAGTACCAGAAGAACGTCTACTTCTGCTTCATTGACTATGCTAAAGCCTTTGATTGTGTGGAGCACAACAAATTGTGGCAAGTTCTTAAAGAGATGGGAATACCAGAGCATCTTATTTGTCTCTTGAGAAATTTATATGCAGGTCAAGAAGCAACAGTGAGAACTGAACATGGAATCACTGACTGGTTCAAAATTGAGAAAGGAGTTCGGCAAGGCTGTATACTGTCGCCTTGCCTATTTAACTTGTATGCAGAGCACATCATGAGAAATGCGGGATTAGAGGAGTCACAAATTGGGATCAAGATTGCAGGGAGAAATATCAACAACCTCAGATATGCAGATGATACCACTCTAATGGCAGAAAGTGAAGAGGAACTAAAGAGCCTGTTGATGCGGGTGAAGGAGGAGAGTGCCAAAGTTGGCTTGAAACTCAACATCAAGAAAACAAAGATCATGGCATCCGGCCCTCTCAATTCCTGGCAAATAGAAGGGGAAGAAATGGAGATAGTGACAGATTTTATTTTCCTGGGCTCCAAGATCACTGCAGATGGGGACTGCAGCAAAGAAATTAAAAGACGCTTGCTCCTGGGGAGGAAAGCTATGGCAAATCTAGACAGCATCCTAAAAAGCAGAGACATCACCCTGCCAACAAAAGTGCGTTTAGTCAAGGCTATGGTCTTCCCAGTTGCAATGTATGGCTGCGAAAGTTGGACCATAAGGAAGGCCGAGCGTCAAAGAATTGAGGCTTTTGAACTCTGGTGCTGGAGAAGACTCTTGCGAGTCCCTTGGACTGCAAGGCGAACAAACCAGTCAGTCCTAGAGGAGATCAGCCCTGACTGCTCTTTAGAAGGCCAGATCCTGAAGATGAAACTCAAATATTTTGGCCACCTCATGAGAAGGAAGGACTCCCTGGAGAAGAGCCTAATGCTGGGAGAGATCGAGGGCAAAAGAAGAAGGGGACGACAGAGAATGAGGTGGATGGATGGAGTCACTGAAGCAGTAGGTGCAAACTTAAATGGACTCCGGGGAATGGTAGAGGACAGGAAGGCCTGGAGGATCATTGTCCATGGGGTCGCGATGGGTCGGACACGACTTCGCACATAACAACAACAACAAAGAATGGTGTAAGTTATTTGCAGGATTTGTAAGACCTTGAACTCTAATGCATCTCACATGAGATCTGAATCTCACATCCCACCAGTGTCATGCATTTCTGCCAATGGAAGAGGGGGCAATTTTGACTTCCACTGAAGACACCTACTTCCCCCCACAATAGTCTCTTATGCTCAAGGAGCAACCTTTTGGGCAACAAAGTGGACTACGGGCATAAATCGTATCCCACTAGCATAGCTTCACTTTGGATCCAACATAAACACATATCACCTCTCAAACACACATCCTGAACTGTAGTAATGGCAAGATAGAATGCTGTTTTACATTTGTTCCTAAAGATACTTTGTGTTATCCATCATTAATTTCTTAGTGAGGATTCACTGGATTGTTAATATTTCTCCTATTCTTTTCCTCAGGTGCTACTGAGCCTTCGGGGAGGGCGGTATATAAATCTAAATAAATAAATAAATACATTTCTTGTAGTACCAATAGGATTTTGGATAAAACATTTAAAAAAACATTAATAGTTAATTTCAGGGCCATCGGCTGTTTCTCATACTTTAACCTTGAGTTCTAGTGCTAGAATATAAAATTCCACAAGCTTATAAATGTTCAGCAATTACTGTATTGCTTCTGGCCAGTTGAGGCTCCATTCAGCCTACCAGTCACAGGGGCAGATCTTTACTCCCCAAGAGCTAGATTTGAGCTAGTAGAAGAGCCAGTAGCACTTTGGTGACCAATAACAGTTTCAGGGTATAAGCTTCCTTTGTCAGAGGCAATTAGGAATAGTGATCTCTGAGCCCTAACAGCCCAGATAGAAGGTGGGTGGACTTCCTGTCAGGGATATAAGGGATCAAGGGCCTCCATTCTTACCCATATTGGATGAAGGGAGCTTTGACTCTTGAAAGTGTATATCATGAAAACCTTGTTGGCCTTTAAGGTGCTACTGGGCTTGAACTGAGCTCTGGAAGCTAATAGGAACAGTATGTTTAAGGAAGACCATCGAGAAAGACTGGGCTGCTTGAAAACCCCATCAGGTGAAACTTCATGGGTTTGCCATGAGTTGTTTGGAACTTAATGGCACCCTTTACCTTTTATAAGCACAACAAATTATTTCAGACACCATGAACTGGAAGCTTCCCTTGGCAGTTGGATTTGGCCTTTTTGAACATGGCTTCAATGAATCTCTTCACAAACATTATGAAGTACTTTTCTCTTTACCCGCACATGTGAGAGATCCTTTCACTTTCCTGTCTTTTATCCTTCTATGTTCTTATTATGCCTTTAAAATACTATGGGAAAGAAGTTATATTTTTAGGTAGCCTTCAGACTGTCAACTCTTTCCACACAATATCCATTAAGGCATAAAGAAGGCAATGCAGAACAGTGACTAATTATAATTTTCCACAGCTGTGGAACATAAATTGAATGCAAACTATTGTTACAAATTAAAGGTCTTCACCATGTCTGAAGAATGACCACAATTCAGTTTAGTTTTTATAAAGTTACCTCAGATGCAGAAGAAATCATTCATATGCTGCTCCCATTGGATATGTATGGCCTTACGAAGCTATCTTGAGTCAGATGTTTGTTCCCTCTAATTCAGTGACTTCTGGCATAGAATCATAGAATCATAAAATAATAGAGTTGAAGGGATCTCATGGGTTATCTAGTCAAACCCCCTATGCAGGACGCTCACATCCCTAGTGCTCATCCACTGTAACCGGCCACTCCCTTGAATCTTCACAGAATCAGCCTCTCTGTCAGATGGCTATCCAGCCTCTGTTAAAAAATTTCCAAAGATGGAGAACCCACCATCTCCTGAGAAAGCCTGTTCCACTGAGAAACCGCTCTGTCAGGAACTTCTTCCTGATGTTTAGACGGAATTTCTTTTGAATTAATTTCATCCTGTTGGTCCTGGTTCATCCCTCCGGGGCAAGAGAGAACAACTCTGCTCCATCCTCTATTCTCTATATGGCATGGTGTCTATTGGTGTCATGGTACTCACTCAGACTTTTTCCATGCCGGGAATTAGCCCTACCTAACTGCTTGCTCGATGGTGGGCAAATTCCCAGTTCTGCATGATGTTGGTGGTGAGTTGGGCTCATCCCAAGCATGGCCCAACTCAGGCCCTCCATTGCTGGCAGCAATATCTGTATTCCCTTCCCCCCCCCCCCAGGCAGCAATAGGGCCATGGCTAGGGCAGGCCCATGCAGCAGGCTATCAGGCTTGGCTCCTTCCACAACTAGGGACAAAAAATGCTCCAGAAGGCTCTGCGGTGCTGTGCAGAAACACCAAGCTGCCTGAGGCATTTTTTCTTTTTAGCGTCATGGTATTGCTACTGCATTCCTAAACCGGAAAAAAAAATGTCTCCCACTGCCCATCCCATGCAGTGGAACCTTTTTGCCCTGGTTGCCTTGTCCAGAGAAAGAAATCCAGGGCAGACTGCTGAAAATGGGGGGGGGGAGACACAGGAAGCGGCGGGGCAAAGTGCCCCATTACAAACACCTGCCAGAAACCTGGTGTGGTGTCACTGGTGCAGAAAAGGTCTCAATTTCTTCTTCTCTGAGACAGTTCTTCCACAATAGCCAGTCTTGGTTAAAATCCAATTCATGGGAAAGGCGGGGCTTCAAAAGAGCCATCACTGTAGTGTCTGCAGGCAATGCCCATTTGAGATAATTGTCTCTATAATAGGGCAATGCTTGGCTTGAACCTATTAATATTTTATAAAACCTGCCTATGTTTTGTGATTGGACCTGACCCCTATAGAAGCTATGTTATGATCCCACCTATAGCATCCATTTTACCCACTACTGCTTCTCTAAATCCCAGCAATTCCCACAGGTATAATAAGGTTGAGAATTTATTCATTCAGAAGATTTGAATGCTATCTCTCCAGAGATTTCCTTGAGAATCTAACTATAACATAGGTAAGCACTAGCACTTTGAATTTTGACAGGAAATAAACAGAAGTCACTGCAAATCTTTCAGTGCAGGGATGGTTTGATCTCTGAATTCAACTCCTGAGCAACTTTGCTGCCACATTTTGAATTAAATGAAGCTTCTGGACAGTTTTCAATGGAAGCACCATGTAAATTGCATCAAACTGCATTTGAACAGAGCATGGATCATCATGGCCAAATCATATTTTTCTGAGTTCTTCTGAGTTTTTCTGAGTAGCAGTGAGTTCTAACTTTTCTGACTGACAGTGACTTTCCAGGATTTCAATAAGGAAAAAATCCTTTTCTAGAAACTCCAACCTGTGATGCTAGGGACTGATCCTGGGACCTTCTTCATACAAAGCAGGTGTTCTCTCATAGCACCAAGACCCCTCTTGATAGTTTTCTCAAATCAAGAAGCATTTTGCAAAGTGCTGAATAGAAGAAATGCTTCTTATTGAGGAGATACAGAACTACCTTAAGTCCTAAGAACAATTCACCAGACTGTGATATGCTCCAGATAGGCCCTTTGATGTGCAAGGAGGAAAAGGGGCTGCTATCCTCCATCTTTATTTCTAGTTCAGTATAAACAACACAAGTCAAGCCAAACATGGCTACCCATAAAGCTTTGTGTGTCAAATGGTAGACTATGTGAAGTCAGAATACTCAGCCAGAGATCTCCTGGCTGTCATGAGAGTAATGCAATCATTTGCACAGAAAGGCAGGGCAAGATATTCATCCCCACCTGAGCACAACTGAAACAAATGATGGAACTACAGCTGGACCAGTGGTAGATCTAATTAACTATTCTGTATTGTTTCCCCTAATGTCCCTTCCTGGTGCTTCTAGCAGCTTCCTTCTCTTTAAATAACTGGTAAATCAAAATCCCATTTGTTTTTCACACTTGGACTCCCTCTCCCGACCAGAATGCAAATGAAGTCATTCCTGAGGACTCACCCAAAACTCCAGAGGTACTCCTAATGGTCCATTACATTTCCTTTGTCAAAATTTGGTTCACCCATTAAAGAACCTCTGCTACTTGAAATTGTCTTTCGGATCACATCAAGGCTTTGTTTTAGGACTCCCTGACCCTAGCTCCTAGGTACGAATTTGCTATAAAAAAAGAGTAGAAACAAGCATTCTCCATTCTTGTATTAGGTTCTATCTTGTATGAGACACCCCATAGCATGGTGGAAACTCATTGCCCCAGTTACCTCATCTGGAGGTACGAATCTGAGGCAGATTGCGTGCAGTGGGGAAAATGCTCCCCCATTTGGACCCGGAAAGAGGTGGACAACTTGCTCCAGCACCACTATTACAGAATGGGTCTGACTAGCCCAAGGTCACCCAGCTGGCTGCATGTAAAGGAGCAGGAAATCAAACCTGGCTCTCCAGATTAGAGGCTGCCACACTTAACCACTACACTGAGCTGGCTCTCAAAAAGAATCATAGAACTGCATGTTGGAGATGCAAAGCTATTATGTACAAGAACCGAACGTATGTTTCTGCCTTGGAGTTTGTAGACACTTGGTTAGAAGAACCCAGATTATTCAATGACTATAAAAGACACAGCTTTGGAACAATGTTTGGAATACAGTAGCTATTTTTAGTGCTGCTTTATTATCTTTGCAAGCTTCCTGTCGGTTCCTAATTTTAAAGTTCTAATTATGCTTTCAGAAGTATAAAGTAATCACTGGCTGAAACGTGCCATGCTACCAACCTCAGCATTCTGAAGCACAGCTAAAAT
Organism: Paroedura picta; assembly: GCF_049243985.1. Classification (NCBI taxonomy): domain Eukaryota; kingdom Metazoa; phylum Chordata; class Lepidosauria; order Squamata; family Gekkonidae; genus Paroedura; species Paroedura picta. The sequence continues at coordinate 43,307,984 of NC_135377.1, read as the reverse complement.
TATAAATTGAAGCAGATATGCCTTGCTTCATTGCACTTCTTCATCTTGATGCCTTTCAGTGGCCAACTTTGAATTTCTAAGCTATGTTGGTCATGAGCAATGACTAATTAAGGGGGCTTCTATCCATAATCCTATTGATAATGTGCAATCTAGCATCATTGTTAACTGGTTGGACATCATGGTTTCCTCAAAGAATCCTACAAATTGGTGCTTGAATAGTCACAAAAATTATGTGAGACAGACTACTGTTTTACAAGCAAGGTTCAGAGGCTGAGGGACGGGCACTTCTCCCATTCTCTCCAGACATTACAACCCAGCTGTCACAGATATATCCAGCAATCTAGCTAGTTCACTATAGAAGAAGAGAACAGCTGATTTTTAATCCCCACTTTTCAGTACCTGAAGGAGTCCCAAAGTAACTTACAAATATCTTGCCCTTCCTCTCCCCACAACAGATACCCGGTGAGGTAGGTGGGGGTGAGAGGGCTCTTAGACAACCTTTCTCAACTTTTTTGCCACTGAGAAATCCTTGAAACATTCTTCAAGCTTTATGAAACCTCAGAAGTGGCAAGATCATACAGATTTTGGTTGGAAAGCATAGCTGTGTAAACTTCCACCTGGGGCCCCACCCCTTTCCACCCCCTCCAGGCCCATCATTGGCCATTTTGGGAGGGGTGGGTACGTTGACATGATCACATATGGCTATATAACCCATAAATGATTAACAAATTAAACAAATATATTAAAATTAATTAATATCCAGGGCCGTCAAGAAAACCCAGGGTTTCATGAAGCCCTGGTTGAGAAAGCCAATCCTAAAATAACTGCTCTGTGAGAACAAGTGTAAGAGAACTAACTAGTCCAAGGTCACCAAGATTCACATAGACAAGTAGGGAATCAAACCTGTGTCTCCAGATTAGAGTCCATCTGTCTTGACCACTACACTACACTTGCTCTCTCATACAGACCGTCAGTTCCTTAAGAATGCAACCTTTCTCCAGAAATCTTGCCTTTCAATCATGTTTCTTCTTGATTTTTTCATTTAGCCTAACAATCATATGTTTTAACAGGCAGATACGTCAGTATTTACCTATCAATTAAACAATGATAGCCTCTTCAAAAATTCTCTAGGAGACCCCCTTAGTAAATAGAGTGCCTTTGGCTACAATGTTTAATAAGCCTAATGTGATCGCTCACTCTCATTGGGGATTACCTAGAAAACAGCCACCTTTCTCAACGTGGAAATTCTTGCCCTTTAATTGACTACTTAAGACTATAATTTCTATTAAAAGATATTTACCACAGCTCTGCTATCACAGTGAGTAAATACTGTTTTTTCTCTTCAATGATACTGGAGAATGGCACAGTGTTTCATTAGCTGTCTAACCACAGACAGCTTGATTGCAGCCGCAGAACCTGACTGCCTGCTGAGAAAGATATTGCTATTATGCAGGTGATAAGTGTCAAAGAGATGAGGATTTTGACTCAGGAACTGTCAAAGCGGCACTGCCTCCAGCCCTCTTTACTCTGCGGAGGAAACCAAGCCCTGCCTTGATTGTGAGGGTACCTGTTTAGGATTAGTACTATGGTTAGGCGATTCTATTTAATCTTATCCAGAACTCTGCACAAAATTTAATCTTTTATGAGAGATTAGAAAAACTGGCCTTTTCTGAGCTATGAGTTCCAGAATGACTACAGACCCAGGACTTAGGAATGCTTTAAAATGAAAAGCCTCCTCTTAGGGAGGAAAGGGAAAGACTCCGTGTGTGCGTTGGAGAATAACCTTCCTGCTCAAACTGTGGTATAGCAAAGAATTCACTTGCAGGAACTGGACAAGTTTCTTAATTTTCCACAGGGGAAGATTTTCCCCTTGCCTGTTTACAAATGAGCCTGTTCTTTCCCTGCGTGGAGCCTGTTGGAGGCTGAGGGAACACTGAGATGCTGTAAGGCTAGATCTCAAAATAGCACCTGAGTCTGCAGAAGTAATTACTGAAGTGCAGTAATTGCTGATCTATTAATTGGAACTGGTGCTACTCATATGTACAGGCAGAAATTAAAAATATTACAGTAATGTAAATTTAACATATCAGGATTTAGGTCTTTCCAGAATACCAATTAAAGCAACACCCTCCTGACATCTAAAGAAGCTTTCTAGTTACCAAGGTCTATTTACCTTGACTTGTTGTCCATTGAAAATTGCTTTTTGCTTTTGCTAAGGAAAGGTGCATGGATGGAAAGAAAGGTATATGGATCCATGGAGGAAAAGCAATGAGGATTTCATGAGGAGGGGCAACGGGAAGGGTTTAAAAAAGGTTATCTCATCTGCATTGTATAATTATTAAAAAAATCTTTCCCAGCAGTTTCATTGGATAAAAATTTAAATGATCAAAAAAAAGGACTTTGGAATTCCACATCTTTAACCGCTCCTGCAGTTAAATAAAGCCCTAAGGGCTATTGGGGAGGAGTTAGGACGGGCTCTGTCCATGATAAAAACTCAGAGGGGCGAATCAGGAGCTGTAAAGCGGCTCCTGATTCGCCCCTCCGAGTACCACTCAAGGGCCAAGCGGCCAATGGGGAGGCGTGCGAAGCACCTTCCTATTGGCCCCTCACCAGGACAGACCAAAATTCCATTCACCCAGCCCAGTCTGGCTGCCAGTCTACTCCTGACCACCGCAGGGAGAGGAGGTCAGTAGGGCTGCCAAGGGGATGAGAACACAGGCTGCCCCAGCCCTTTTTGCCCCAAGGCTGTCCTAACTGTCATGTCCAACTGCAAATTGCCTCAGAACCCTGACAGAGCTGGCAGGAGGCCCCTCCCCCCTTTCAGGCATGCTGTGAAGGAGCCTCTGACAGGCCCTGACTGAGAGGAAGCATTTTCCTTCAGAGAGCAACGCAGGGGAGTCTGAGGGCTTTCCTTTTGAGGGGGGACTTTCTCCTTCTGCCAAACAGTTGCCTGACAGGGAGGCCACAGAAAAGCCGCTTCTCACTTAAAATACTACTTTGACCGGGGGCTAGACACAGTCAAGCCATGTGTCTTTCTTCTTTGCAACTCTCTGCAGATTTGAGGTCACTACACAGCATTATTCTGCAGAACAAACTGGCTCTTTTGTCTCCTGTTTCATCTGCACAACAACCCTGTGCAGTAGGCCTCAAGTCTTTCAATTCAACAATAACCTGTGTGGGAGGCCTTAAATGTTTCTTCTCTATCACAACCCTGTCCAAAGTAGCCTTTTCTGCCTGGGGAGCTGATCTTTATACTCTGCAGGTGAGCTATAATTCCAGGAGCTCTCCAGGCCCCACCTGGAGGTTTGCTACCCCCAGGTTGGAAATATTCCTGGAGGTTTGGAGGTGGGACTTCAAAATCGTACAATGCCTCAGAGTCCAGCCTTCAAAGGAGCCATTTTTGCCTGCAGTTGGTAGGGAGTGGTGCAGGAGTGTCCCTCCTGGCCTATGGGTTATGGCCAGCCCTTACCAGCAACTGTTTGTATTCTGGGGTGCAGACAGGCAGACCAGCATCAGTCCTGTGAGTCTGGAAAGTGCAGGAAGATCTAAATAAATATTTACAGCCTGAAACTGTAAATAGAGAACAAGTAAATGTCTGGAGACACATTGTAACTGAAATGACTTATTGGCCTGGCAAATAGCCTTGGCCTGGCAAATTAAAAAACAGTATAAAAAAAACCTTGCTAAGGTCAAGACTGCTGTGCACAGAGAGTCTTCCTCTTAGGGTTGCTAGCTTCCCTGTGAGGCTCGCTACCCCACCTCCCTCATGGGGAGTCTGCTATGGGGAGAGAAAGGGAAGACAATTGGAAAATGCTTTGAGACACCTGAGGCCTGCTGGGTCACTGCGGCCCATTCCCAGTTCTCTCAGACCTCTCACAGCCCCACATCCCTCACAGGTTGTCTATTGTGGGGAGACAAAAGGAAAAGGTGTTGTAAACTTCTTTGAGATTCCTTTGGGTAGTAAACAACAGGGTACAAAAATCCAGTTCATCTTCTAAGGAGCAACCATGAAAGAAGCATGTGGGCACAACATTTTATCACCAGTGAAAAAATGGAAAAGAAGGAAAAGGGTGGACACCTGTGTACTGTGACTACCCCATGTGTATTAGGTTAGAGAGGCATTTTGGTTAATGTGGCCTAATTCACACAAGAAGGGAAATGATGCAGAACTGGGAGGAATTGGTTGCCATGTAATCTTCCCCTAAGAAGAGTCTCCAGTCTGATTTTCCCTTCACATATCTGAGAACATGGCTCTGGAAAGCTCATCTGTAACCACTATGCCAAAATTCCCAAAGATCAGTCCTCTCCCACACTCAACGAACATTCCACACCACAGGTTCTTGACACCCATATCTCCACACCCATGCCCTCATTTGCTACCATGCCACCACAACCTCCCACACAACACACACATTCAACCCCATGCCCTTACAGACTGGACAACTCCTCCCCTTCCTCTTCCCACTGGCAAGTTCTAGCACCCGTTGTTTTCTTGGATACAACGGGCTTTGTCCCTAGTAATTCATAATTTTGTCAAGCAAAAGTAGTTTCAGGGCAATGTTCATTTGGTTGATACACTGTGAGCCTGGTAAGTGAGTACCAGCCTTGCCTAATCCTCTCAGGAGATTGTGCCTGGTTCTTCCTCATTCATTCATTCATTCATTCATTCATTCATTCATTCATTCATTCATTCATTCATTCATTCATTCATTCATTCATTCATTCATTCATTCATTCATTCATTCATTTTCTCTTTCTCTCTCTGGCCTTTCTGCATGGCAGCAGCTGCACCGGGCGACCACTGGTTCCTTGTGATGGGGCAATTAGCCCTGCCAGTTCCTGGGTCCTCACAGGGGAAGATTTTCCCCCACGAGACCTGGTCCACTCGGATTATTGCCTCTACGTCAGGCAGCTGAGGCGGAAGTGTTCTGCCATGCTTTGCAACAGCAGGTTTTTGTAAAAAAAAAATTCAACTTCATGAAAACAAAAAAAAAGTCCCAGTCAGCTCTGCATTACCACGAAGCACCACAGAGACAACTGGGGCATTTTCATGTCCATTCTGGGATGCCATAGGAGGGGGAGGAGCTGGGCCTGGCTTGGGATAGGACCTGTTGATGCCCATGATGGAAAAGGGAACATGGAAATATCCACGTTCCCTTGCCACAGGGCAATGGAGGGCCTAAAGTAGACTGGGGCTGGGATGTGGCCAGGTTGGGCCAGCACTGATGTCATGTGAAAGCGGAGATCAGCGCCACTACCATGTGAGCGCCCACCCAGCCTTTTCCCCCCATGCAAAAAAGGTCTCTCACTCTCTCTTTCCCTCCCCTATACATCTGAAACTCCTTGTGTCATGGAGCACCTGTAGGTAAGTCATGACATATATTACTGATTGAATTACATGGAACAGATAATGTATTTAACATAAATTTTTTATATTGTCTTATTAAAGGGGAAGCCAAAAGGGGAAATTTTCAGTTCACAAAATCTAAATCTACTGTTGTTGTTTTCAGCCATTCAGTCAAGTCCAGCTCTTGGAGATCCCATGGCACAGCTGCCGCCATAATCCCCAATCCCACATTGCATCTGTGCAGTATTATGGCTGGTGTCCATCCCGATCACATCCAACCACCGTGTCCTCTGTCAGACTGGTTTCCTTTTTCTACTGACCAATAGTACAACAGTACTATTCCTACACCAGTTTGGCGTAGTAGTTAAGAGAGGTAGCACCAATAGAGCTGTTCTGACTGAGAAGTAATATCAGGGCTCTCTCAGCTTCAACTACTTCACAGAGAGTGTGTTGTGTAAAGAGGAAAAGGAAGGTGATTGTGAGCTGCCTTGAGACTCTTGCTAGTAGAGAAAAGCAGCATATAAAAAACAGTTCTTTGTCTTCATAAGTTACCAGGTTTCTTTAACGCTGAATATATGCTACTAGAGGCAAAGCCTGTTGTACCCAGGAATACAACAGGTGCTAGGATGCACACCTGCACTGTGGCGTTCCTGGGGGGAGGGCTGCTAGCATGGCAAAAGATCCTGCCTGCCCTTGGACTCTTGAGGCCTCACTTCCAAACCTCAAGAAATATTCCTGACCCAGGATTCACCAACGTCTAGCTGTATCCTGGAAATCTCCTGGAACTGGAATATAGAGATCAGCTCCCCAGAGGAAAATGGCTGTTTTGGAGGGGGGACTATACAACAACAACTCATCTCCAGGAGATGAAAGGGCTTGCCTGGGAGGGGGGAACTCTGTTGCAGCAGAGAGGTTGCAGGATGGAAGGGATATGCTGGAATTACAGGTCATTTATAGCAGTGGTCCCCAACCCCCGGTCCGGGGACTGGTCCTGGTCTGTGGCTCAATCAGTACCGGGCCGTGGCTCCTCCTCATTCTCCTCAGGGGCTGCCCTGCCACTCTGCCGCTGGCTCACCTTTGGTGCTCTCCGGTGGCCACCATGGCTGGGGCTCCCCCTCGGCATGGCACTGTACAGCTGCTGCTGACAGCGCCCCCCATCGGGTGGCGGGAAGTCAGGGGCGCCGGCGGGAAAGCAAGTGGAGCAGGGGCTCAGGCAGCAGCGATGTCCCTCGGCAAAAGACTACTCCCCCCCGGGCCTCAGTAAAATTGTCAAGCATTGAGCGGTCGCCGGTGATAAAAAGGTTGGGGACCACTGATTTATAGGCTACAGTGATCAATCACCCTAGAGAGAAGCCCTGGCTTTGGATCCCATAGAGGGAGAGGGATGCCAGGCTCCAGGTGGGAAACAAAGAAATGCTGGGTGGCAGTAATTGCTAATAACAATAAACATCAAATAATTGAGACAGAATTGTTGCAAATTCTGTTTGGGAATATCTGGATGCATCTTCCAAACCTAAAATGTAAAGAGTAATGAAAATTTATCTCACAAAACATTAGCAGTGCTTTGTGATCAGGAGAGGTGGGAGGAGGGACAGAGAGAATGACTGTATTCCAAATGGGCTGCAGAGCCAGCACTGCCATGGTCCATTAACACCCTTTAAGCTTTAACAATCCTCTGTGTTCGGCTGGGGCTTTGCAGGTGAAGCATCACCTATTGGAATGAAAGGACACTAGACCTGGCCTCTGAGTCCAGGCACCCAGTCTACTGCTCACTGGGTGTAGATTGTTAATGTTTAAAGGTTGTTTAATGGGCCACAGTAGCATCAGCACCCTGGCCCAGCTGGGGTGAACTTGTCTCTCTCTTCTTCCTTCTTTGCTATTCCTGTTGTCATGGGAGGGGGGAGGAGTTTATATCATGTTTTAATTTATTTCTTTAAGGACATGATTTTCAAAATATGTCCCCAAAACAAAATTCTGAAATGGTACCAACATGCCCAAAATATCGGAATAACAAAACCATGCCCTTACCCCAAACAAAGTCATGCCCTTTCCTCAAACAAAATTAAACTGAAACTTTTAAAATGCACAGCCCTAATCTTAATATTCAAGCAGAGCTGCATAGTTTGTGATCTTCATATCATATAATGGTCAAACTGTTCTGCTTATCCAACCGACTTTGTATGCAAAAGCACTTTGAGAACAAATATCAGTGGCAAGTTTGAAGTTTAGCCTTTGAGAATACTTGAAAATACTCAGAAATAGGAGACCAGATCTAATTTCCTACAGATATCTCTGTCAGTTAATGCATGTTGCTTGAAAGTATACAGAATATAGAATGACAGGAGTATGGGAGCATGTCCAAACACATTATTTTAGGAATTCCATCAAATATTGCTATAACTGGCACAGCTGTAAAGTAGAGCTATACATCCAATACAAATTGCTGGTTATATTTTGGGTGACTCATCAACCTGTGAAGAGTAGTACTGTGATAGACAGGATATATCATTTGGGAATACTGCCTACATACTATCACCTGCAGCCATTATACTTCAGGCCAAGAGCACCTCAGATCTTGAGCTAAAAAGGGTCAGGCCTAGTTAATACTGGCATGGGAAACATTTGATAAAAATCCTGTTAGTCCTGAAATTGGCGCAGGTACTTTCAGCAGGCAGCCTCTTTCCTCTGAATCTGTAATAAGCCAATGTCCTTTCATAATCCCAGCGGCACTGAGTTGCCACTTCAGAACATGTTTTTCTCTTTCCCATTAACTCTCATTTTTACCTCATATTACCTTATTAACTCAGCCCGGGTGAATATATTCTCGGTCTACTTCATGCATCTGAAATAGTGCACTATTGCTTGTGGAAACACATCTCACAATAAGCCAGTTAGCCTCCGAATGTTCAAATCCCCACTCTGCCATGGAAGCTCACTGGGTCCGTAACAGCTCTACATTATGTGGCACCTAAGCAACCATATTCATGTTGGGCCCACTTTAAACCTAGACATTTTGTATAATATCTATCAAATTTCATGGAAGTCCTGACTGGATACAGTACTTTTCTGGTTTGGAAAGAAGCTTGACAATTTTATTAGAATGACAAGCAGTCTTAGAATGGCAGGTACTTTCAAAAGGAGAGAGATTACCATTGTGTTCACCTTATCAGAAATCCTCTTAGACCAGTCTTATCCCAACAGGGTTCTGCATAACGCCAGGGCTATTCTAGAGCCCTCAGAGGGTTATGCTGGGTTTTCTAAGACTCAGGATCCAATTTTCAAGAGTGTTTTTAGGGCACTTACTAAAACAGAAAATACAGCGCCACTAAACACTGTGGGAATTGTAATGCCTGTTTATGTGTTATATGAGACAGTCTAGAAAATACTTGGGGTTCAAAATGCAGCCTGTCAAATTTACATTTTTGCTGACTGGCTACCCATTCATTCGAGCTAGATGCAAGGTACCAGACAAATTTCACTCCAGGGTGTTAGTTCATTTGGTGAAAACCTGTGCTGGATGCCTTCCTTATTTGTCAAATTGGCTGCTCTGAGGGATCAGTGTCAGGTGAAGTGATATTTGTATTTATCAGAACAATGTGGTTTTCTAGAAAGATGTTATACCTTTAACAATTTTTTGTTAAGCCATTGAGGAACAGAATAGTCTGCCTCTGCATTCTGATATTTCTATTTTGTGTGGCTTTAAATATAGTGTCTTGGATCCATGTGGAGGCCGCCTCATGTGTGATCAAGGAAGTCTGAGTAAGGTATGATTTCCCTGGTGAGCATGATTTCCCCATGAAGCTCTCAGCAAACCACCTCATTCTTCCTAAATCCATCTAGCCAAGAATAACAAGTGACCAGGGTTAATCCTCCCTCATCCCATCTAAAACAATCTATTAAGTGTGGAAATAGAAAGAAAATGATTGAACTAACAAAAAACTTTGCAGGTACAGGAGAGAAATCTTAAGGCGTGATGCAGACGTTATATGAAAGATATCTCCTAATGCTCTGTGGGTGATGATAGTGTTATGAATGTGTTACAGATAGATCAACATGCTACAAGGTGACTGTTGCTTTGCTGGAATGATAAATGTTGTCACAGGAAGAAATACTGTCAATGTTCCATCAACACAAGAGAAGTAATATAGCAGCCATGTCATTTTCATTGTCACTGGGTACTGCATGACGATTGTGGAGATTGACACTGTGAAATACTCCTGGGAAATTTCCCCTTAGCACTCTGGGCGAGTTTTCACATTTCCCCTATAAATGCTTACGGAGTCGATTTGCACTCTGACACAAGAGTTTTTGTCAGGAGACAGGATGGCTGGGAATTTTTGCCAAGAAAGGGGTCTCTTCTATGAAACTAATGCTAGAGACATTTCAGCACCCTTTAATAAGATATCCTGATAGAAAAGCAAAAATGAAAATGTATGGATAGATCCACCCAACAAAAGTACCCAGTAAGAAAGATTGTTGAGAGGATTTAGATGAAAGCAAAGATAGATATACTTTGCAGGTACAAGAGAGAAATCTTAAGGCGTGAATGCAGACGTTATTTGACAAATAAGGAAGGCAGACCTCTAGTTCCCAGAGAGAATAAATATGTCTTTATCATTTCTATGGCTAAGAAAATTATCTTTTTTCTTCAGTATTTCTGAATCAATTTAAAGCCACCAAATAAAACTGAAACTGTGTATTCCATTTGGTCAGCATGCTTGTGTTTATTTAAGTTCTGTTCAGACTTGACAGTTCATGCTGAACGGACAAAGGAACTGGTAGATAGACACAGCTTTGCACCATTTTAGAGAAGATTTGGTTTCTCCAAAAAGGCATTCAGATACTGAAATGAGCTCATTTGTAATATCTAATTTCTCTTCAGCCAAGCATATCACATGACTTTGCAGATGATTTGAATACAGTTCAGAATGAGCATGAAATGACCAAGTGATTTTGCCTCTATGGCTGGCCAGGAAGTTGTTATAGGTGCAGACTCACAATTTACCCATCTGCCTTGGTGTCTCCAGGATCCCCAGGGTCTTTTCAAGTGTGTGTGCTGCCTTTATTCCTGTGCAATTGTAATTCATCATTTGGCAGGTTTGTTACAAGTGGGACATTTTCAGACATTTGGTGGATCAAAGCACAGTTTCCAGTAGAAAATGTGGGGTGGGAGGACAGAGCAGCCATGGGAAAGCAGTACACGAATACTTATATAGGAATCATTTGCAATACAACAATTTGGGGTATTTGATAAAAGGACAACATCTTTGTCAGTGTTCAAGGATGCTGTTTGCAATTTGCAATCACCATCACTGTTCTTCACCATCACTGTTCTTTTGCTATAATTATTGAGACTGCTCCCTAATGTAAGCATGGCATCTGAAAGCACTGTACAGCTCTTTGCCAAGCACAGCTACTAGTGCCCTATTTGTCTCGAGAACATATTGACATAGTGATCCACATGACAGTCATCTTCATACCAGTTTTCTGTAATTTTCTGTACATGGGTCTGCCCTTGTCCTTGACCCGGAAGCTTCAGCTAGTGCAGAATGCAGCTGCTGGGGTTCTTACCAGAGCACCATCGAGAACCTATATCCAGCTGCATTGGTTACCAGTTGAATATCGCATCAATTTCAAAGTTCTGGTATTAAACTTTAAGGCCATATGCACTTGGGGCCCAATGTATATGAGGGACCATTTAACTCCCTATGGGCTCTGCGGTACAAACTGGTTAGAGATCCCTGGCCCTTGTGAGGTTCGCCCTGCCTTGACTAGGGACAGAGCCTTTTCAGCCCTGGCCCCTGGCTGGTGGAATGAACTCCCAGAAGAGCTGAAGGCCATGGCAGAACTTTTCCAGTTCTTCAGGACCTGTAAGATAGATCTCTTCCACCAAGCTGGTTGAGGCCAGGACCTGGAAGATCTGGCCCTCCTCTGGTGCCTTCAGGCACCTGTATGACATCTCTCCCAGGCACACACATATGATAGCATTTTCCATTGGTAAGGATGATAGGGAGGGAGGGTTTTCTAATGTTTATGTCTGATTTTATTCTGTTAATACATCTTGTAAGCCATCACAAGCTAGCTGGTCTGGGAGCGGTGGCTAGCTAGCTAGCTAGCTAGCTAGCTAGCTAGCTAGCTAGCTAGCTAGATAGCTAGATAGATAGATAGATAGATAGATAGATAGATAGATAGATAGATAGATAGATAGATAGATAGATAGATAGATAGATAGATAGATAGATAGATAGATAGATAGATAGATAGATAGATAGATCTTAGCTCCAAGAAGGTAGAAACTCTTCTTCCTGAGTGTGTTTGTGAATTATCTAGATAGAAGGCATGGCTGATTGATTGATCAGATTAGGAGGTCATCAGAGATCTCATTAGATTTCTCACTGTCCACAAGTAGTATAAGCAATATGGGGGAATATGAAAAAGACTTGCGATGAGCAGGCTGTGAGGAGCTGCTTACTAATGATGGATCTGAGGCTTAGATAAGGAGGATTTCTCAAGGATATTCTAGCAGCAACACAGAGGCAATTCTTTCTTGGGATCGTAGCCAATATTTATTATTTTGGAATGATTCTGTGCTGCCTCTTCAGAGTCCTCCTTGGTGCAGTTTACAATATAATTGTGTGAATAGCAGACGCAATCTGAATCACCACTGAGCATACCAAGTAATTTTCACCCCCTCCCCACAACTATCTGAAAGATCCAGAGCAAACTTATTTGGATGCAATACAAACAAACCAGCACAGCTTTATTCCTGTTAGTCTGACATGATTTGTGCCTAGCTCTTCCAGCGTCCTTGAGATTAAAAGCAGATATTGACTGCTCTTGAAAGCTGTTTGTCTCTTGCTGACTCACAATGTTCCAAAACTGCTTTAAAGTTGCAGGTATAGTATATGTTTGAGAAAAGGAAGCATGATATTTTTCAATTTTGATCAGTGGTAAAGATGCTTCCAAAACAGCCCATCTTTTAACACCTACAAAAATTCTTCTGTATTGAACATGGTCTCAGTAAAAATCCAACCTCAGGATGGATTGGTTCCACTCTACCCTTTGTGGTTCCTCTGAGATGAGGACAGCAGAAAGAATGCAGACACAGACCAGGTTTCAGTATAAAAATTGTTTTAGAAAAGTAAAAGTCACAATAACAAAGGCACAGAGGGGCAATAGGATAACACAGTGGTGACTCACAAGTAAAACAAAGAAAACTATCTAGGGTGGATCAGCCCCTAAAGTATGGCTGATGCAGCCACACTTAGCTAAAACAGAATTCTATTCTTACAATGAAGCCTCAATCAATGGAAATTCCAACTGGCAGGGTGACCTTGTGAGCAGAAATTGAGGTACCTAGGGTACCGAGGGACAGTTATACTTTGGACTGTTTCTGCACCAGAGGCTTTACACTGGGCTGCAGGCTGGAGTTTGAGTGGGGGTAGGTTGCCCCACCCTGGATTTGTGCTTCCACATGGGAGCTGAGGCAGCAAAGTTCCCAGTGTGGAAACAGTCCTTGAGAGTGTCCAGTTTTGCCAATCAAAGAATTTATTGATATGGGGAATAAACAATTAAGATGGGCCAGTTGACATGATTGATAACTGTGGAAATGTATGAAAGCATGTGGGAGAGTGTGAACCTTCTGTCAAAGCTGTCAAAATACTTTACAACTCTCTTCCATAAAGATACAGATGTAAGATATCTCTACAGACTGACGCCCTGTCCTCACAGCCTTACATGATGAAATCATCCCATCAGCAAAAAGCATAACAAAAAGGACAGTTGTGCCCTAATGTGTTGAGAAACAGAGAGATCTATAGTAACTAAGAGATCTGCATTGTAAAAAAGCCATTTAATGATAGTCACATGTAAGATGTGAGGTAACAATGAACTATCAGGAACTCAGCCCAGCAGTAGCAACATAGGCTCTCGGGCAGTCTTACCCATTACTTACCAGAAGAAGAAGAAGAAGAAGAAGAAGAAGAAGAAGAAGAAGAAGAAAGAAGAAGAAGAAGAAGAAGAAGAAGAAGAAGAAGAAGAAGAAGAAGAAGAAGAAGAAGAAATATGCTGCTCTTCACTACCCAAAGGAGTCTCAAAGGGTCTTACAGTCACCTTCCCTTTCCTCTCCCCACAACAGACACCCTGTGAGGGAGGTGAGGCTGAAAGAGCCCTGATATTACTGCTCGGTCAGAACAGCTTTATCAGTGCTGTGACGAGCTTGCCAGATTAGAAGTCCAAACCCCTAATCACTACACCAAACTGGCTCTCTCCAGAAATCTCCAGTGCTATGTAGCGACTCAGCAATGTTTCTAATTCCACAGACTCTAGCCAAGCAACAAAGCATTTTACTTCTCATCCTGTGGCTGATTTATAATGATGGCAGCAGCTGTTTCTGCTGGTGCACATGCAGAAAAAGGGTCATAGTACAGCACAAAGGGGCAGGAGTTCATAACGATTTGTGTCAGGCTTCCCTACTAGCTAACTTTTGGGGGAAAATGCATTCTTGTTTGATGGAAAACTTTAAAGTACAGTGTGAGTTTGAGTTCCATGCAAATGAGCAATTACGTGACTTCTTTTTCCCCCTGCTGAAGGGGCACTGACCTTACTTTGAATAAATGTGATGATTGTACACAAATGTCTTCCTTGACTTTCCCATTGTTTTAATAGCATAAAATGTAAGCAAGTATATTCATTCTAGCACCAAAGCGTCATCACTGGCTCACATAATAGGCAGAGTTTGCATGATGATATCGTATTGGGAAAGCAAAGCAAGTCCAATGAAATTTTTCTCTTTTGTGGTAACATTATATTGAAGCAGTATATTAATTAAAAAATAAAGAATTACATATGGATTCAGAACTATGAGTGGAGTGGATCTTTTCTGCTCTCCTCCCCTCCCCCTTCCCCAGTACCACATTATTCTCCCAGGGGTTTCTCAGGAACAGTGTGGAGTGTGATGTTTATCTTAAGAGAGGGAATAAAAAAAAACAAAAACAAATCCCCCTTCTCAAGTTAACAAAAGAGATGGGTTATATGATGATGATGTTATCCATTCAGTCATGTCAGACTCTCAGCGATTCTATAGGAAAGCCTTTGCCACGCGCCTCTGTCAATGACTGTTTCTTTTAGTTGGTTCACGGTCATCCCTGTATTGGCTTTGATTGTGTCAAACCAGCAGATCCTTTGGTTATATACTAAAAGGATAACAATGGTTCCGGTGACAGTCTTGACCCTTCCAATATGCCACAGGTATCAGATAATTTAAATGTGCCCTGTTGAAGATGAAAAAATTACTCCAGGAATCAGTAGAAGTGAGAAGGCTAATGGCACCTTTTATAGCTCCCTTTTCTGGGGTTAAAATTAAAATCTTCTGCTAACTTGTAGAATTGGTGTTTCAGAACACACTACATGACAGCAAAGGACAATAACAGCTGTAATGAGCATTGTGAGTATGCTTCTAAGACAGTCCTGCTGTTTCAAAATGTCTAATCTGGTCCTAAATAAACAGAAGATCAGACAGGGATCCAAACACCACATGTATTCTGCCACAAAACATATTATTCCTATTAATTTAGCCAGTTATGCCCTTTTCTTCTTACTTGCATATTGTGGGAGCACAATTGTATTTAAATGATTTGTACGTTAATTCATATGTTACTACTCCCCTGTTGACAATTTAGTTAAAACATATCTTCTATCCTTAAGGTAAGATATTTGTGATACAAACAACCTGGTTTTTCTGGTGTTTGTTGAATAATTCTGTGCTATCTATATGTTACTGATAAACTGAATCTCTGCCTAAAAATCTATTAACCTTTTCACTGTTAGCACACAGAAAATTCAGGTGCCCTTTTTCTAGATTGTTAATCTGTACAAATCCCTCATATGCTTGATACATTCTTCAGAACTTTAAAACATGTAGACTTCAAAATATTTTATATTAAGATATGCTCCCCCCCAAAAAATCAATACATTATCACATAATTTAAAAATTATTTCACTTTCAACTTTTCTGATTATAAGGATCAATCTATATGTTAAGAATTAGTTAATCTCTGATACTCTACAAAAGGTTTCTATGCACTGGTTTAATCATAGAATCATAGAATCATAGAGTTGGAAGGGGCCATACAGGCCATCTAGTCCAACCCCCTGCTCAACGCAGGATTAGCCCTAAGCATCCTAAAGCATCCAAGAAAAGTGTGTATCCAACCTTTGCTTGAAGACTGCCAGTGAGGGGGAGCTCACCACCTCCTTAGGCAGCCTATTCCACTGCTGAACTACTCTGACTGTGAAAATTTTTTTCCTGATATCTAGCCTATATTGTTGTACTTGAAGTTTAAACCCATTGGACTTCCATCATTGAAATGTACCCTTGCCTACAATTTAGACATTTTGCAATTCCCTAATCGATTAACTCCCCCTTCAAGGATCGCTGCCTTGTTGTGGCAAGGGGGCTTGCGTAGCTCAGTGAAGCTATGAGCTATGCCGTGCAGGGCCACCCAAGACGGACAGGTCATAGCTGAGAGCTCTGACAAAAGGTGATCCACTGGAGAAGGCAATGGCAAACCACTCCAGTATCTTTGCCATGAAAACTCTATGGACAGTTCCAATAGGCATAACGATATGACGCCGGAAGATGAGCCCCTCAGGTCGGAAGGTGTCCAATATGCTACTGGGGATGAGCAGACGGCTAGTACGAGTAGCGCCAGAATGAATGAAGCGGCTGGGCCAAAGCCGAAAGGACGCTCAGTTGTGGAAGTAAATGGTGGCGAAAAGACAGTCCGATGCTGTAAAAATTTTTATTCCATAGGAACCTGGAACGTCAGATCCATGAATCAAGGCAAGCTGGACGTGGTTAAACAAGAAATGAGAAGACTGAACATCGACATTTTAGGAATCAGTGAACTAAAATGGACAGGAATGGGTGAATTTAATTCAAATGACCATCAGGTATACTACTGTGGACAAGAATCTCGCAGAAGAAATGGAGTAGCCTTCATAATCAATAAGAGAGTAGGAAAAGCAGTCTTGGGATACAATCCCCAAAATGACAGAATGATCTCAGTTCGAATCCAAGGCAAACCATTCAACATCACAGTGATCCAGGTCTATGCCCCAACCACTGCTGCTGAAGAGGATGAAGTTGATCAGTTCTATGATGCCCTACAACACCTTATAGAAGCAACGCCAAAAAATGATGTGCTTATCATCATGGGGGATTGGAATGCTAAAGTAGGAAGCCAAAAGATAACTGGGATAACAGGCAAGTTTGGCCTTGGAGTACAAAATGAAGCAGGGCACAGGCTGGTAGAATTTTGTCAAGAGAATACAATGGTCATAGCAAACACTCTTTTCCAACAACCCAAGAGACGACTCTACACATGGACATCACCAGACGGTCAACACAGAAATCAGATTGACTATGTACTCTGCAGCCAAAGATGGAAAAGTTCTATACAGGCAATAAAAACAAGACCAGGAGCTGATTGTGGTTCAGATCATGAGCTTCTTGTTGCAAAATTTAGGCTTAAATTGAAGAAAATAGGGAAAAGCACTAGGCCACTCAGGTACGAACTAAATCATATCCCCGACGAATATACAGTAGAGGTGACAAATAGATTTAAGGAACTAGATCTGATAGACAGAGTGCCTGAAGAACTATGGACGGAGGTTCGCGACATTGTACAAGAGGTAGCAACTAAAACCATCCCAAAGAAAAAGAAATGCAAGAAATCAAAATGGCTGTCTGAGGAAGCTTTACAAATAGCTAAGGAGAGAAGGGAAGTGAAAGCCAAGGGAGAAAGAGAAAGATACACCCAATTGAATGCAGAATTCCAGAGAAAAGCTAGAAGAGATAAGAATGCCTTCTTAAATGAACAGTGCAAACAAATAGAAGAAAACAATAGAATGGGGAGGACCAGAGATCTTTTCAAGAAAATTGGAGATATGAAGAGAACGTTTCATGCAAAGATGGGTATGATAAGGGACCAAAATGGTAGGGACCTCACAGAAGCAGAAGAGATTAAGCAAAGGTGGCAAAATTATACAGAAGAACTATACAAGAGCGAGCTTAACATCCCTGATGACCACAGTGGGGTAGTTACTGACCTGGAGCCAGACATCCTGGAATGTGAAGTCAAATGGGCCTTAGGAAGTCTGAGCAACAATAAAGCTAGTGGTGGTGACAGCATTCCAGTTGAACTATTCAAAATCTTAAAGGACGATGCAGTAAAAGTGCTACACTCAATATGCCAGCAAATTTGGAAAACTCAGCAATGGCCACAGGATTGGAAAAGGTCAGTTTACATTCCAATCCCAAAGAAGGGCAATGCCAAAGAATGTTCAAACTACCGCACCATTGCACTCATTTCTCATGCTAGCAAAGTTATGCTCAAAATCCTACAAGCTAGGCTCCAGCAATATGTGGACCGAGAACTTCCAGAAGTACAGGCAGGATTTCGAAGAGGTAGAGGAACTAGAGATCAAATTGCCAACATACGCTGGATCATGGAAAAAGCTAGGGAGTTCCAGAAGAACATCTACTTCTGCTTCATTGACTATGCTAAAGCCTTTGATTGTGTGGAGCACAACAAATTGTGGCAAGTTCTTAAAGAGATGGGAATACCAGAGCATCTTATTTGTCTCTTGAGAAATTTATATGCAGGTCAAGAAGCAACAGTGAGAACTGAACATGGAATCACGGATTGGTTCAAAATTGAGAAAGGAGTTCGGCAAGGCTGTATACTGTCGCCTTGCCTATTTAACTTGTATGCGGAGCACATCATGAGAAAGGCGGGATTAGAGGAGTCACAAATTGGGATCAAGATTGCAGGGAGAAATATCAACAACCTCAGATATGCAGATGATACCACTCTAATGGCAGAAAGTGAAGAGGAACTAAAGAGCCTGTTGATGCGGGTGAAGGAGGAGAGTGCAAAAGTTGGCTTGAAACTCAACATCAAGAAAACAAAGATCATGGCAGCCGGCCCTCTCAATTCCTGGCAAATAGATGGGGAAGAACTGGAGATAGTGACAGATTTTATTTTCCTCGGCTCCAAGATCACTGCAGATGGGGACTGCAGCAAAGAAATTAAAAGACGCTTGCTCCTAGGGAGGAAAGCTATGGCAAATCTAGACAGCATCCTAAAAAGCAGAGACATCACCCTACCAACAAAAGTGCGTTTAGTCAAAGCTATGGTATTCCCAGTTGCAATGTATGGCTGCGAAAGTTGGACCATAAGGAAGGCCGAGCGTCAAAGAATTGAGGCTTTTGAACTCTGGTGCTGGAGAAGACTCTTGCGAGTCCCTTGGACTGCAAGGCGAACAAACCGGTCAGTCCTAGAGGAGATCAGCCCTGACTGCTCTTTAGAAGGCCAGATCCTGAAGATGAAACTCAAATACTTTGGCCACCTCATGAGAAGGAAGGACTCCCTGGAGAAGAGCCTAATGCTGGGAGTGATCGAGGGCAAAAGAAGAAGGGGACGACAGAGAATGAGGTGGATGGATGGAGTCACTGAAGCAGTAGGTGCAAACTTAAAAGGACTCCAGGGAATGGTAGAGGACAGGAAGGCCTGGAGGATCATTGTCCATGGGGTCGCGATGGGTCGGACACGACTTCGCACATAACAACAACAACAACAACAAAATCGATTAACTGACTGAAAGCTTTTTAGAATCATGTAGCTTGTTTTTATATAGTCAAGTAGTAAGCTGTAAGACATCTTGATTAGGAACCTGAAGAGGTGACATAAAGATATCCTAAATTAGCAATCCCCAACCTGTGGGCCGCGGATCACATGTGGTCCATCGACAAATTGGAGGTGGGCCGTGAAGGACGCCTTCTCCCCCCCCCCCGGCCCTTTACTTCATCCCCCCCGGCCCTTTACAACACACTTCGGGTGTCATTGTCTCCCATCACTCCCAGATGGGACTATCTCGTTGCAGAGAAACAAGCTCAGGGTTCCCATTGATTTGTCATTGTCATGACTTAAAATTTCCATGAAAATAAAATGTTCCTTAAGTTCATTGTTGTGGTTTGTCTGTATCTTATTTTGAAGGGATGTTTAAACATTACCATAGTGATCAGAGAGTGTTAGGGTAGTGGTTGAGAGTAGGGGAGTAAACTACCCCCCCACCGGGCCTCAGTAAAATTGTCAAGTGTTGAGTGGTCCCCAGTGATAAAAAGGTTGGGGACCACTGTCCTAAATAAACACTGCCACCTGATGGACAGAGTATGCCACTTGATCTGAAGCAGTCATATTCCTTTTTTCTACATCTCTTCTCTCAAGTCAAAATATCTTAACCGAATGACTCGTATGTACAAGTCAACCATGAGTCTTGAACCACAAACCAGAGTGCTGCATTTAAGAGGTTCAAAGTGGCTCTGGTAATTCTTATCCATACTGCACTTCTACATGTGTATAAGCGTTTCTATGGAGTTTCCAAAATGAATGGGTGACTTTTATTTACTTCTCACCTCACCAGTAGGCTCGAATAACAAGCAGCAGTGCTCCGAGTGTAACAACTCTCAAGGAAAACATCTACTATATAGAGTTTTTGTACTTAATGAAAGGATGCAAGGAGGTGTAGGGGAAATGTCTAACCTGCAAAGTTTCACTTGCTGTTTAGATACTATCAGAAGTCTTTGCCAGTTTCTGCCTCAGTATTCTGTTGGCATCGAAGGCTGATGACCAAACATCTCTAATGTCCAGAGGCTTGTTAGCCAAGGCTTGTCACTGTTTGAGATCTAAGTATTTCTGCACTGAGTCCTTAGGGCACTGATCCTGGCCATGCAGCTGAACTTTGATGAGGGCTTCATGTTGTCTAACATGACAAGCAGCTACATTCTGAGGCCAACAGGCAGGAGGTTGTTCTCTCTATTGAAAGGCAGCTTCCATAAACGGAAGGGGGTGATGGTAACTGTCCAACCCTCAGACAAATCTTTCCTGACGTCTTTCAGAAATCTCCAGGCTCTAAATGTGACAAAGATTTTATGATGGAAAACAAAGTGCTTTCCCAATACAATACAAAAACCTTTAATGGCATTTACAATATAAAACAATATACAAATCGGTTCTGTAATACAAGTCTAAAAAACTGTGAGGAAAGTTACAGCAGGCAAGGGAGCAGCAAATACAAAAAGATGAAGCCAGTGACGTTTACTTCTTTACCCTGTGGGTCATTACTATAGATAAAAACTTGGCTACCCGTTCAGTGGTCTCCGAGCAATTATCAATTAGCAGCAATTCAAGAGCCCTGCAATCTGGGACATTAGGGAAGAGTAAAAGTGGGGAGATCAAGTCTGAATATGTGTTGTTATACAACTCACATCACAGAATGATATGCCAAACTGAGTCTGGTTCTGTATGGCAATACCTGCAGATTCTTTCATTGCGGGGAATTCTCCTATACCTGCCTTCAACCATTGCAGAAGGAAATACGTTTAGTCTGGCTAACATAAACACTCTGCGGTTTGAAGGTATTATAAGGTTGGAAAAATAATGTGCCAGAGAGTTTGGGGTATAGGATAGACCAAAAGCTCGTGGGGAGCACGGTCCCCCTGCACCAGCATAAATTATCTGGAGATCAATATCCTGGATTCTTCTTTGGATAGTGCTTTCCCTTCTTTTGACATAATAAGCAGAATTATTTTTCCCTGGTTGGTCTTGGATGGCAGTTTCCATATTTGTACTTGTGTTTTCTTGTAGAGTTTAGGGAAGTTATTGCTCTCAGAATCTATTAACACCTGCTCCTAGAAATGTTTTGTAGATCTTTGACATACCATTTCTTAGTCTGTCATGAAGACACAACACCATCTTAGAGGTTTTATTTAACTTTTGAAAATGCTATATGGTCCTGATCCTGCTACAGACCACAATGCGGGGGGATGAAGGGGCTTCTGGGTCCCTTCCTTGCATGCCATTTGCAAGAGCCAGAAAACATTCAAGAGCCAAAAAAGAGCCATAGGTCTTTTGGGTTTTAAAAATGGCATCAGGAAGGAGGAGCCTCTCTTCTACCAAACATGGTATGGGGGAAGCAGCCTCTCATCTACCCCCTCATGCCATGGACTCTGTAGTATTTTCAAAATTTAAAAAACAAGCTCAAAAACATTGCATCTTTGTGGCAGATTCAACAACACAGTTTGGTCCTATCCAGGAACCTTGCTATTCATCTACATACTCTGTCTGAAATGTGGGCTTTTGCTGTAGTAAACCTCAAAGTGTACCATCTTTGTCTCTTTTTTATTTTGAATGAGCAGCTGCAGATAGAAGGATCCACTGTTGCTTTCCCTTAGCACGTTTTCCCCTCTTACTTTCCCCCTCCCCTCAAATGGGTACTCATTTATTTAGCTGTAGCATTTGCTTAGTGTGCCAGTCACAGTTGCAACAACAGTGGTACTTCTAATAACATGCTCTGAATTTCAAACTACAATTTACTAGATCATAATTTTAGCTGGAACATGGCACTTGTTTTATTTGAGCAAACACTTTAAACATGCATTTAAGGATATGTGTTTGTATTAGAAAAAGTTTAATAAAAATACAAACTTCTGACAATACTTTCCTAAAAATTTAAGTGATTTGAGACAAGGCAGAAAATATGTTTTTTTGCAAATTTATCAAAGTGACAAAACACAGTGTATTATTATTTCTATTATTAATGATGACTATTTACTTCATTTTTATTTTGCTTCTCTCTCCAAGAAGGCCTCAAAGAGATTTAGAGCTTTATCCTTTCCTCATTTTTGTCTGCACAATAACCCTGTGATAAAGGTTTGGCTAAAAGACTATGCCCAATGCAAAGCCGCCCAACAAGCATCCATGGTACAGTGAGGATCAGAGCCTGGCTCTCCCCAATCCTGTGTCTGATACGCTAACCACTGCACTTCACTGGCTCTCTGTCAAATGAATGATACATTGTGTGTAGAAGTATCCTAATGATTGCCCGGAATCTTCTGCCAAAGAATATACCAGGTTACAACCTCGTTGTGCAGATGAGACAAATTTGGGATTGGAATGCTCTTCTGAGATCATACAGCAGCGTAGAGCCTTTAGTGAGTACAAATTCCAGAGGGATAGCCATGGGTTTCTTACAGCAAAGCTACAAAAAGTCTTATGATACCTTAAATGCTACCAGATGTATTAGGGTATAAGCTTTCAAATTCAATGCAGCAAGATGTAGTGATTATCACTACTTGATCCTATATAAAGGGATCAAGCAAATTCAAGGAGGATAGCAGTTCCATAAATCCATTAACAGCACTGGGTTTAGAAGGGTATACATTCATATAGGATTGCACTGTAGGCCTTTATCAGTGACACCTTTGATCACTTGCCTACCTAGTCTATGATTCAATATGTGATGAGTATACACATATAGCTAACAACAAAGATTTAGTGATTAAGCTTGCTGGTCTGATTTAATATTCCCATTTCAATCTCACTTGACCTTGTGAGGAATTAACCTGAGAATCTTTATTTTTTGCAACATTTTATGTTTCACTGTGCAATTTGTTTTCAATATTGTATGTCAGTTATGCATATAAACTGTGCCCAAAAGGTGTGAAATAGCAAGCATCAGGCTGTATGAAGAAAAAGAAAGAAAGCTGAAACTAAGGCCATGACAACATAGAGAATCAAATTTAATTAAAAATGGCTAGATCAATTCATTGCTAATGGTAATGGTCCCACTGGCTTATGTTTACTTCCTTCGCAACGCTGTGGCCATGGGACATCTCTCTGCATGTGGCTCTTTGGAACAGTTAATATATATGAACCACACTGCAGAATAACTTTAGAATTTAGGACATGTTGGCACTAGAGCACAACTCTTTTGTATGGCTCCTGCTCTTTCTGATGATTAAGCCTTTGAAATAACACTTAACTATAGGAAAGGCATGTTTTACCATCTTGCCCTTTATTCTCACAGGTTTTCAAAAATAACCACTTGATGCTAAAAGCTGTATGTGTCATAATTATGGGTTTCAACATAAAACAATAATGCTTGAGAAATAATAACTTCAGGAAGAAAAAAATGACTTTGAAATTACGGTTGTCTCAGGTACTTTCCTAAGGGCTCATCCCACACTTCCAAGCTTCCTGGCTCAAAGCTCTTTAAGGGAGTGGTTTGGACCACCGCTTGGGACCAATGGTCTCTTAGTAACAGATGGCAGGCCACCCATATTGCTCCCAGAAGTGGATTTACACAAATAAAACAAAACTTCCTCTCTCTCTCTCTCTCTCTCTCTCTCTCTCTCTCTCTCTCTCTCTCTGTGTGTGTGTGTGTGTGTGTGTGTGAGAGAGAGAGAGAGAGAGAGAGCACAAGCAAACACATGTCTAATTTCTGATCATCCCCCGTTTTTATTCTATCCCCTACATCTCATCTACATTCCCTGTTTCTCCTATAGGTTCCCCCACCACCAGGAAACATTTGTTCAGTGTGTACCAACAGGAAGGCAGCAAAAATTGCTTTTGCAAATTCACCAAATTTGTAGAAAGGCCCTAAATTCTGTAATAACAAGAAGTCTAAGGATAAAATGTAACTTCCATTGTAATGAATATGCACTGTAAAGCTAGTTGGTCTAATGCAGTTGGTTTCGTGAAGCCCTGGGGTTTCTTGATGGCCTTGGAAGGGTTTCCTGAGTCAGTAGGAGTTAATTAAACATTTATTATTATTATATTCTCATCATCGTATTTATATACGATCCCCCAAGGTTCAGGGTGGTTTACATGAAACAGGAGTGATACAGGTAACTCCATTTGAAGTGACAGTGTGGTGATAACAATAACAGTAACATAGTAATAACAATAAACAACATTATAGAATGGTGAAATCCTGGGAAGAGCATTGAATTCAACTCGTATTGAGGCCTAGTGGGTTGTGTGCATTTGTAGTGGTTGTTGTAGGAGGGAGGCTTGGGGGCCAATGTGAAGCGGTGGTTCAGGTCAACCTCAACCAAATGTCTGGCAGAGGATCTCCCTTTTGCAGGCCCTGCATAACTGTTCAAGTGGTATTAGGTGGTATGACCATATATGTTCATGTTGACCTGCCCATCCCCTTCCAAAATGGTCAATGATAGGCCTGGAGGGGGTGGGAAGGGGAGGGGCCATGGGTGGGTGTGTACACAGCTATGTTTCCCAATCCTATTCTGCACTACTAGGGTTTCTTGAAGTCTGAAGAATGTTTCAGGGGTTTCTTAACAGTAAAAAAGTTGAGAAAGACTGGTCTAATGTAATGCATAAGCAACTCTGAGATTGGAAAACTGTTCAAATGTCACTGGTTGGTAATGGTAATTCTCTGGGCATGCATTTTTCTCTCCATGCTGAAAAAGCTACCATTCAACCAGCCAGTTAGCTTAGACTATTTTGCTATATTGGGTTCATATTATTTCATCCAGCAGCTTTTCCTTTCTGTCAGTTATTGACCACTGAGTTAGCTTTTAATTTGCATGTTCACATCAGTTTTCTCTGCATTTTATTATCACCTTTCTGTGATAAATGCAAAAGTCTAAATATGTTGCCAGAATTAATGGATGACTGCAAG
This sequence comes from Paroedura picta, assembly GCF_049243985.1. Classification (NCBI taxonomy): domain Eukaryota; kingdom Metazoa; phylum Chordata; class Lepidosauria; order Squamata; family Gekkonidae; genus Paroedura; species Paroedura picta. Next base: position 43,283,092 of record NC_135377.1, on the reverse strand, counting down.
AACAAGCACAAAAATCACAACCTGAGTCTTACCACCACTTATGAAATGAACGAAATGTGGAAAATGAAAAACTGGAAAAGGGTGATACGGTTACAAACTGATAGGATGATAACTGCTTTTTAAATCAATTTCATGGTGTATTAATAGCTTAGGAGACCTTTCCACCATGCACTCTTGTCATATTTGAGACCAGATGGGTAGGGCTTCATTTCCCATCATGAAAATATGGGGGTAAAAAGCTGATAGCTGCTTGCGGAGCCCAGCAACCAGTGGCAAAACTCATACTACCTCAGTGCATTTTCCCTCTTCAGATTCACACAACCAAATTAGACACTGACAATATAAGCTGGATACACTGATGCAGAGCTGAGGTATATCTTCTCCTTCCATGGGTCCTGTCTACAGGGAAAACCCCATGTCTCACTGGCTGGAAAACACCGTCACCTCAGATATGGGTAGCTGCTGATGCTGTCATCTGCTCACTCATGAGAAGACAACAGATGTCAGCAAAGAAGAGAAGGGCAGCAATATTTGTCATTTCATTGAGCCCAGGGGGAAAGGTGACCAAGTGTGTAAGAGTGTCATTAGTGATGGAGCCATTTCTACTGTTCCAGCTCACCATCCTGGATTGAGTAAAGGGAGATGGGCAAAAAAAGCAAGGTCCAGGGAAGGTGCTGGTGACTCCAGCAGTGAGGCTAAGACCAATAGTAGCATTTGCTGCTGTTAGCAGCAAGGGAGGGAGCACTCTTGTCAGTGGTAGCCCTGGAACTGTTTCAGGGACAGTGAATCCTAACCTGCCTGTTCAATTATGTTTTCTGCATTTGGCATTTATAAAGATATCGGGTATAGTATGCATATATCGTAATTATATGTCTAAAGTTCTTTTTCTTTTACTTGTGGCTTGGAGGGCATTGAATTTGTGTACTCACTATGTGTAGTGGATTAAAGTTTAAGAAATATTGTTCCGTGTTCTCAATAACCACAATGGTCCATGGTCTCTTCAAGGAGATCATGTTCAACTCACAATTAGCAGAATAGCCTTTCAGGTGTTCCCAGGCGATTCAATGTGCCTCTTGGGCTTTTTTGTTTTTAAACTGGCTGGCAATCAAGAGATTGATGAAAAACAGCCCTTTGCTTCTTTGGAAATTTGATCGTGAGATTGAGTAAATATACCCTTGTCCTTCATTGTACATAGATTAGAAAGGGTAGAAACAGTCTGTTAAGGGACCCTAAAGCCTGGATCCCTTTGAGGGATCAGGCTGAGCAAGACAAAATCAAAAGGGTCCTCACACACAGGGTACTTCTGCCACCAGCTGCTTTACTGTCCAGACAGCCACAGACAAAGGGATAAAGATTTTAAAAGTCATCCTTGGACGGTGGGATGTTTACAAGGTGAGTTTCACCAAGCAAACTAGTAGCTGTAGCCAATGAAGACTAAACTATTAGATTTGGGTTGGAACTTCCTGAATTCAGAAACATCACAAAAGACAGTATTTTTAATAAAATTGTGCACATATAGTCAATAACAGAACAGTGAGAATAAAAAATGATAAAGCTATAGTTCTATACTAAAGAAATTTACAAGGACTGGTTTCAAGATTCAGCTATTACTCATAAGACTGAATCCTATAGGTTTCCAACGTCCAAGACTAGCTTTCTAGCCAGCATGACTCACCCAAATATGTCAGATATAATCTAGCCATAGGGCAAAAATAGAATGAAAGATCTTTCCTATATGCCTAACAACCTGCATGGGCCTGATTCTAATTAACCAATCAAATGGACAGTGAATGATGTAACTTGACCAATCAGGTTCTTTGCCAACCAGGTGATCTGGCCAATCCAATGGCTTTGTCAATTAAATGGAATGTCCTGCAGCTGCATTGGGTTCAATTAGACAAACCCCTTCTTCCACCCAGCAACACGATGGAATGTACCTTCCAAGATTCATGTGTTATCAGCTTAGGGCTTATCCTGCGTTGAGCAGGGGGTTGGACTAGATGGCCTGTATGGCCCCTTCCAACTCTATGATTCTATGATTCTATGTTATTGAAACCCAGGCCTAATAGCGGGACTGGCACCTAGGTTACCTCCCATGTCCCTTGTCTGAGTCTTTGAAGCTACAGAGAAAGGAAATTCATCCTAAACCAGTTTTTGAATTGAATCAGAAACTGCTTAAAGAAAACAGAGTCTTGATGTAGCCAACTATGAGAGAGTTTCTGTTCTCCATGTTCCTAGTTTGTCCCTTCTGGTTTCCTCATCCAAAAGACAAGCCTGCTGAAAGCTCTGCTGAATAAGCCCCGTTTCTATTGTCAAAGTCCCCAAGCTCATGCTATTATACGTCAACTTGAGTAGCACCTTCTTTTTCTGGGTAATAAAGGAGTTCAGAACTTGTTTGCTTTTATTTTTTTGGTTTATCACTGAAACTTTGTTAAGAATGCCTTTGATAACTGGGGCTTAATGCTGCTGTGCATGTTGGTGGCAAAGCAAACAAAACTCCTCAAAATATTTGATCTATGCTGTTCAGGATGTGTTTTCCTTCCCTGTCATCCTGCAGCTCCCTGGCAGACAATAGTTTCTGTTTTGACTTTTACTCTTTTGTGTGCTGAGCATGACTTGCTAATTTAGTTGATCAAATCCTCTGCCTTGTTTGGTAAATTCTTTTGACATTCTTTCATTCCTCTCTCTTGGGCCCATCAATGTAATAATTTCAGCTAAGAGAAACTGGCCTTCATATATGTTATCCTCACTTAGTGATTATTTCCCCATCATTTAATTTCACTTCACGTCTCTCTTTTACCCATATCCCAAATGCTTAAAAAATGATATAGAGCAGTCAAAGATTCTCATCATTTCAGCCAATATATATTTCAGATCATACTTTTTTACTTTGCTATTAATTTGCCAGATCATTAAAGTTAATTTAAAAACTTTCCTAAACAGTTTAAAGTGTTCATTAAAAAGAACCTTCCACAAGTACATTGATGACCATTAGTCATCCAGAGAGATCTAGAAATCTCCTAGGCTAAGGGATGTTTCTGAATCCTGGAAGCTTCTCCTGCTTTTGTGCAGCCCTGTCTTCCTCTCTCTCCACTCATCAGCTGTTTCCAAGACTTTTTATTGCCAGACAGAACAGTGCTATTACAACATCCAACACAACCTAAACGAGACACAACAGTTTTGCACCTCTTCCCATATCACAACAGTTCCACTTGCTCTGAAGTTCAATGAAACCATCATTAGGCAAGAGCTCTTTGAATGCCAGTTATATACCCTCCACATTTGGCTAGAAGAAGATACCATGGGTGGAGAAAAAAATTATAAAAGTATTTTATCAGTGCCTCTCTGCATTCTTAAGCCTTCTCAAGAAGGAATCTGGTGAGGTGGCATATAAATCCCACAGACCAAATCCGTCTCAAATATTGTATTCCACTGCTTTACAGATTTTGCTATGTTCTGCTGAAATAGGAAACAGATAACTCATCAGAGTTACATAGTTAATCAGAATTAATGAGTTCCTGTGCATTTTGTGCAACAAACCCAATTATAGGTAGTGTTCATTGTTCTAATAGAGAAGGACAGAGCTGCTTCACACATGAGAGAGCCCCAACATAATTGCCTCAGAAGTGTGAAGGGCAACACTGGCTGCTGCTCCAGTCTTGCTTTTGCTCTTCCACATTGTCCTTGTGGCTTGTACCCTTTTCATTTATTTATTTATTTGTTTGTTTGTTTGTTTAATTATTAATTATATACTGCTGTCCCATAAGGCTCAGGGTGCCCTCCCATAAGGCTCAAAAAACATAGGAGTATACAGTGCAAATATAATAACAATAATCATAACATAATAGTAGGAATAAGAGTAAGAACCACCATTGAGTAACAATAGGAATTAACAATACAATAGAACTTTGTGAACAGAACCCAAAGGGGGTCAGTTGGGTCCAGGATGTGGAAGGATGTCTGAGCGGCCAGCTGAATGGTGTTAAGTCAGGCTGAACTGAATGCCTGGTGAAAGAGCTCCCTTTTACAGGCCATGCAGAATTGTGGGACTTCAGGAGGGACCCTGATCTATTCAGGGAACTTGTTCCACCAGGTGGGGGCCAGGATAGAGAAGGCTCTGGCCCTGGTTGAGGCTTGATGCGCTTATTTGGAGCCAGGGTTCCTCATCCAGTTGGTGGTGGCAGAATGTAACACTCCTTGTGGGGTATAGGCAGAGAGGTGGTCTCTCAGATACACTGGGACCTTAAGCCTGATCCAGAATTCAGCTGGGAGCCAGTGAAATTGTTGAAAGGCACGCCGGATATGGGACCCCCATGGTGTATTTGTGAAGACTCTGGCCATGGCATTCTGGACCAGCTGCAATTTCCAGGTCAAGGTTAAGGGCAGGCCTGCATAGAGTGAGTTACAGAAGTCCAGTCTAGAGGTGACCATCACATAGATCACTGTGGGTAGATGTTCTGGGGCCAACTAAGAAGCTAGTAGCTTGGCCTGGCACAGATGGTAGAAGGCCTGCCATGCTACTGTCATGACCTCCATGGAAAGGGAGGCATCAAGAATCATAGCCAGGTTCCTGGCAGAGTAAGCTACTGATAGTTGCACTCCATCCGGGTGGGGTAGGCGCGCTTCCTCACCTGGACTCTTCCAGCCCAGACACAGGACCTCTGTCTTCGAAGGGTTGAGCTTCAGACGATTCTAATTCAGTTATCTTGCCACTGCTTCCAAGGCATCTGGCTAAGTATTGGGGGAGAGAATCAGAGTGGTCATCCATAAGGAGGAAGAGCTGGGTGTCATTTGCATATTGGTGACATCCCAGCCCGAAAGACCACATCAGCTGAGCAAGAGGGCACATGAAGATGTTAAATAGGATTGGAGAGAAGACTGCTTCCTGTGGGACTCCACATGTGAGCTGATGGCATCTAGATATTCTCTCTCCTATAGCTACCCTCTGTCCATGGCTTCAGAGAGAGATCAGCCATTTGTGGGCCTTCCCCCATATCTTGTCGCGAGGTGGTGAGCTAAGACCAAATGCTGCTGTAAGATCTAATAGTACCAGCAGCATTGACCTGCCTCGGTCTAGCTGCAGGCGGAGGTTGTCCGTTCGGGTGACTAGCGCTGTTTCTACCCCATGCCCAGGCTGGAAACCTGACTAGAATGGGTCAAAGGCTGACATTACCTCCAGGAATGTTGATATTTGATCCACAGCAAGTTTTTCAACCAGCTTCCCCAGAAACACTAAGTGCAATATGGGGAAATAGTTGTCAGGCTCCTGCAGATCCAGGGATGTTTTTTTCAGTAACGGGCACACCACTACCTCTTTTAATTCCAGGATGGGGGAATGGTTAGAGAAGTTAGGGTCATGGTTAGGAAAGGCCTCGTGATATACAAATGTTTTTTTCATGTTATTTTACCTGTAAAAATAGGTATTCCTCTGTCCCTCCCTCTTTACATGCCCTATCTGTTGTTAAATATAAGTCCGTCTCCTTAGTTTAGAAAGTTACAGATCTTTACAGGTGTTTCATTAACTTAAAGCCTCCTTCCAGTATGTAGGCCAGTACATGGCAATTACCTTCAGACCTCAGTCAGGTAAGAGTACTGCCTATCTCAATGACATCAGCACGTAAGAAATCCTCTTCCTATTTCCTAGGAATTTTACCACCTCTTTTCCCCACCCATTGACCAGGTCAGGCTGTTCTCTGCTGGGGGGGGGGGGGAGGGAGGACTGGTTCATCCCTTATCTGTCTATTAGCATTTCTTAAAAGATAACTGAGATGAGGCTGGAAAGCCATAGAACTGACTTCCTCCTTCCTGCCTGTTCCCTACTCAGAAAGAAAAACTTTAAAAAATGTCCGATGAAGGTTTTACGCAGTTCAAACCTCCAAAAGAAAAATAATACAATTTTTTTCACAACCCTCTATCAGAGAGGATTAAATTGAAGGTAAGGAAAACCATTTATGATGTCATGAGCTTCTTTGGGGGAAGGGCATGATAATATGGGATTCATAACAGTATTAAAAAGAACAGGGGGGAAATGTGGGATTAAGAACAGGATTAAAAAGAAAAAATGGGATTTAGAAAAGGCACCAATTCTACACCTGCATAAGTGTCTGCATTTTCTGCAGTAATGACACTTGTTGAAAAATTTGCATTTTCATATATCCTAGAAACAATCTATACAAATTATTTAGCGTGTCATTGCTGAAATTTAATACTAGATAAAGTCCATGTTGTCTATGCTTGATGAATTGTCTATGACAAGATTGCTAATGTGTGTTGAAACTATCAACTGGTGCACAACATGATTATTGCATTATTAGGTGAGTACTTCTGTCTTGCGACTCCACCTTTAGAATATGTCAAAAGGTAAAGGTAAAGGTATCCCCTGTGCAAGCACCAAGACATGTCTGACCCTTGGGGTGACACCCTCTAGTGTTTTCATGGCAGACTCAATACGGGGTGGTTTGCCAGTGCCTTCCCCAGTAATTATCGTTTACCCCCCAGCAAGCTGGGTCCTCATTTTACCGACCTCGGAAGGATGGAAGGCTGAGTCAACCTTGAGCCGGCTGCTGGGATTGAACTCCCAGCCTCATGGGCAAAGTTTTCAGAAGGCTGCCTTACCACTCTGCGCTACAAGAGGTTTTTAGAATATGTCTACAGTACTATAAAACAAATAGTACTCAGCTTTATGGAAGATTCACCTGACATTACCATAAGCAGCATTTGGTACCTTTACCTTCCTTAGCACTGTTTTCTGTCTTCCTAAATAATAAATGACACCAGAATTGCAAAGAAAATTGCCAGTATGTCTACTTTTCCTCCAGTTCTTTGCTCAGATCCCTGAAGTCATACTTCATGTTATCAAGTACTAAACGTACGGTGACGTTTAATTTACCGGACACATTATCCATCATTCCAAAACGGTGCTACACAACTTCAGAATGTGTTGTATAACAGGTTGGTCGCTAGTTATTGAGAGGATACTCTGAACTGCAATCTGGACCAATTTAAAATAATAAATTAAAATATAGCTGAGTTTCTTCCAGCTGCTCCCAGGCTACCTTATCAATTCTAGTGGCTTTACAATTACCTTTTCTCCCCTTTTCAAAAAGTTTCCCCCCCCTTTTCCCTCTCCTATAAAACAACCAAATAAAGAACCTAGGAAGCACTATAGTGGGTCAGAGAAATACTTAATCAAACTGTCTCAAAAAGTAGTCAGCTTCAGATTTGTAGTTTTAAATGCGGAAAGTTAGTTGGCTCAACATGAGGGAAGAATGGAGGTGGCTAATAGCCCAACCTGTTATCGCTATGAAACAATCTGTACCTGTGAGTTTGCCACAGAAAATGGAAAGCTTCTGCCTATCAGCAGATAAAATGGACATGGTATACATTTCAATGACTTCAAATAAATAAATGAGGAATGTTTAGGTTTGTTTTTTATTTTAAGGGACAGCCTACCTGGTGTAATGAAAAAAAGATGCTTTATTTTTTTTTAAGGAGGGTTACAGGTTTGTAAAATACATTTTAAACCAAAAGGTGAATCTTCCAATTGTTCAGTTCATCTGCATGAAACACAGTAACCAAGGTTACATTTACACATTACTATGAAAATCATGTGATAATGAAATGTGTCTGAAAAACAAACCTTGACTTCCACAAAATAAAAATGTTGTACAAATGTGAAATAGTAATGATCTATCTCTTCTGATGTGAGGAAGCTCTATAGTGAAAAGGAAAGTGGAAGCCTTAACTATGCATAGAAATGTAAATAAATCCAAGACCTTTAATGCCAATTACCATATGCTATGCAAAAGCACACAGCAAAATATTTTAAGAGGATTGCAGCTAAAGCTTTGGTGACTTTGAAATGACCAACCAACATTGTGACCTTTTTGTGTTAAATGGGCGCACACAACAGCTGTTTCAGTCAGTCAGAAGTCAGTTGCACCAGCTAGGATAGGACAAGCTACAAACAGAACAGAGCAACAAAGAAATCATGGGTTTAGTAGGTTCGAGTCAAAATTAAGCACACACTTGACTCTTGCACTGCAATTGAGGTACACTTTGGCTTGTGATCAAGGTGCCTTTATTAAAAAAACAGGGTTGTTTTTGTTTTATTGGGAGCAAAATTGAGGGGTGGATCCAGCCATCCTTCCATGAACCTTCCTTCTTCCAGCCAGTTCCTTTTCCTTCAGCCATTGAAACTGAGAAAGCCTCCTTAGGCTGCAGGAAGGATAGGGTCTGTAGACAGGGTCTGCCCTGTGTTACACATCTTGCAAATTGGATCTAAGATCACTTGAGCACATTTATTTTATGCACACATAAACCAATAGTACATGTTAACCAATTATATACATAAAGCAATAGTAACTTGCTTAGAGTTATGGCCAGTGGGTCACATCATGAGGAAGAGGCAGGAAATTATGTTATCTTGATGGAAAATGTAGTTTAGATCCAACTCCTTGAGTGGATTGGGCTGCATAATCAAGCTGATAGTAGTACAGCTTTGGGAAACATCAGTTATTGCAGGGTAGCTGTTGTTGATCATTTACAATAAAAAGTATTCCTATGTTTTTCCAATCTAAAGGACCATTGTGCTCCCCAGTTTTGATGGCATTCAGCTGACGCTGACTTATTTCGGAGCTGTAAGAGTCTTTTTGCCAACTCAGCCTAGCCTGTAAGATGACCCCTTGTCTTGATATGGTTGATCTAGCTATCTGGGTCCATGCCACAGTAACATCGAGATGCACTGAACATTGTTCTCTCCTCAAAATCAATTTTAATAAGTCCACTTGATTTAGAATACAACAGACTACATGTATTACTCCCATTCTAGAGTAACTCCACAGGCTGTCCACTGGTTACCTGTGAATGTATTGACTAGCCCACACAAAGCCCTGTGTGGCTTTGGTCCCTTATGTCTGCAGGACCATCTCCACCCCTGCCCCCATGCTCCTCCTTGACAGCTTCACTTATCAGAGCAGATCTTCTGCAGGTGCTAACCTGATAATGGGCAAAATCATGATTTCCTGTACATGTGCCTTTCTGTTGTGGCCCCACATCATCATCATTTGTTTGTATCCTGCCCCTTTCCAAAGACTCGCTGTGGCTTACAACAGAAAACCCCCATAAGAATAGCTGTATAAATTCATTGTACCCCTGGACCCTAAGACCCCCTACAAACCACAAAGATTGGCAGCCAAAAAAATTCCCTGTCCCCTGAGCAGACCTCCCTAGAGGTGAGGGTGTAGATGTAATGCAACTAAGCCTGAGGAGGGGCTATGGTGTTCCTAACACTGACACTAGCCTCAACCAAAGACCTGGCAGAAAAGCTCCAGGACTGAAAAGGCCCTGGTTGAGGCCAGGCAAGCCTCCTTCATGCCCACAGAGTGAAGTGGATCTTATGGATCAGCTAGCCTGAGGACGTCAAGAAGGTCTCCACTTACCTGGCTTTCCACAAATTATGCAAACCAGAATTTTTCATGTGGGCTTTTCTGTGCAGGCAACAGGATTGCACTGTAGTAAATGATTCACTAAATCACTTGTGTAAATTATATATTAGGGACTATGGCTTATAGTGTATGTGTACAGCATGCTGAAAGTAGGACTTATTCCACATGGAGGTGTAAAATGCGCACCACCTCCTGCTGGCAACTCTTCTTCTTCAAGTGAGAGAAAGCAGAATATGAATAAGAATCATATAATATATAATTTTTTAAAACATATCTCACTGTTTCAGAAGATGTCTAGTCAAAAATTAAACAGTGTTTGGCTTTCAAACAGTGTTCCAGGAAGAACAAGATGCCTGTTTTCCCCACTGTTATCAAAAGCCTGGTATTCATAGATGTTCCAACAAATGGGCAACCCAATACTTAGGCCTGTATATATGTTGGCTTTTCCTGACATATCCCTTCCCCAAAGGAGCTGAAAGTTATTTTAATCTTTTCTATTTATTTTGATCTCTGGTTGTAACTTGTTGATGTGGGACACATCTTATGGCACTCCTCATCAAATGGAAATGTGGACATGACATCCATCATCCCGCCCATGAAGCATGCCAGAAGATGAGGAAGGTCCAGCCAGCGGCTGCCCTGGCCCTTGTGGCCTGGGCAGCCACTGCATGACCAACTGCCTTGGTGGCCCTATAAGGGAAGAAAGACAGGGTAAAAATCCTGTTAATAATACATAAATCCTTGTTCTTCATTACTAAAGGTAAAGGTATCCCCTGTGCAAGCACCAAGTCATGTCTGACTCACAACCTCATGGCCAGACAGCTTCAGACAGTATTTCTGCCACTTACCACTCTGCCACAAGAGGCCCTTCTTCATTACTAGCATGGGTCAATTAAGAGCAATGTCTTCTTGATGACCTTAAATAAGGCCTTGCTGCAGAATGTAATGAAATTCTGGTCCAGCACATTCTGACAAAAATCTTTATTTAATCCTGTTGATTTGAACAACTTTGGCCTATTAGCCTATTTCAATTAGGTAAGATAACTGAGATAGGAGAGTCGGAAACTTAGGGCCATTCCACACGACTTTAATATAGCACTAGTCTTACATTTTGTTTTCACCACTAAAACTGCATTACACATGACGTCGTGAGCATTCTGCAACACTCCTACAACACTAGCGCCAAAATCGCTTAGTTGTAGCAATTTTCGGGGAATCGGAAAAAGTGGATTCACCCTCAGAAAATTGCTACACTCTTGCCAACAACCTGCAACACTTATGAAAAAAACCTGTGTGTTCTCAATGTAGCGGTTGCAACGAAGTCCCTCCCCCTGGGTCTCTCCTCCGAACTTCCGGCGAAGCGATCGCCATTTTTTCCCCTCGGAGCGGGGAAAGCAACGAACCAGTGAGGCTTCATTCACCCAGCGAGATTTCTCCAGCTACAGTCCCTCCACAGAAATGCTTTAAAGCTCCCCTAAGTCCCCAAACACAACACAGCCCCCTGTTCGCCAGTTCCCTTTAATTTCGGCCAAAAATCGCGCCCATGTGGGGGGGGATTTTTTTTCCACTCGGGAGAGCATGGTAACCATGAATCGCCAGCTCACATGCCAGCTAGATGGGTCTCTCCATTGCAACGAATCAACACATATTCATTGCAACTGTGTGTATTTTTTAACTGTGCTTAAAGGGAAAGGGCTTTTCGGGAACATGATAACAACCGCCCATTGGCTCTTCTGTTTGATTGACGGCCAGGGGCAGGAACAAGCACAGAAAAAAATCGCTTCCTTTCTAGCGATTCCTGCGAGACCGGAAACCTGTGGGGAACGAATGAAATGCTACTGGATTCTACTACAAATGAAGGTATGTGGAACGCCGAGATTCCACTATTTAAAATAGTGTTTCCGCTTTGTGAAAGCAATTGGCAACATTGGTCCTTGTGCGGAATGGCCCTTAATCTCAGCCCTGCATCAGTTGGTATTTCAAGCATAGGTTTTGGGAAAAGAACTACATTACTGACCTCATAATTGACCCTGTTAGTGCTTCTCCATTACCCTAGTTTTCAAATTGGTGATCAACAAATTCCTCTTGGACCAGCTATAAGGGGTGGAAATTGTGTTGACTCCTTTGTCTAGAGAGTGTTCCTACAGCAGTCCATTTTAACCGAGGGGGAATGTGATTTGTAGAGGGAACTACAAAGACTCCAAAGTCATGGGATAAGAGAACAAGCTCTCCTCTGGATTAGAAACTGGTAAAATGACAGGAATCGATGGAAAGTTCTCACAATGGAGGGAAGTAAGTACTAGCTTCCACAAAGATTGTTATTGGGTCTGGTACTATTTAATTTATTCATAAATTATCTGGAACTAGTGGCCAAGTATGCAGATGACATAAAATTAATATGGATGGTGAAAACCAAGGCTGACTGTGACAGCTCCAAGAACGACCTCCACAAAGTGGGTGAGTGGGTAAATTAAGTTCAATGTTGGTAAGTGTTAAGTGATACACATTGGGACCAAAAATCCATCTAATGGAGATCTGAAGTTGCTGAGACTGAGAGGCAAAACTTAGGGTCATAGTGGATAGCTCAATGAAAGTGTCCACCCAGTATGCTGAAGTGGTGAAAAATGCAAACTCTGTGTGAGGGATTATTAGAAAAGGATTTGAGAATAAAACGGCCAATATTATAATGCACTTTTATAGATCTATTGGGCAGCCTCATTGGGAATACTGTGTACAGTTCTGGTCAATATATCTCCAAAAGGATATTGCAGAGCTGGGAAAAGTATAGAAGAGGGAAACTAAGATTATCAGGGTATTGGAGCACCTTTCCTACAAGGAAAGGCTGAGGATTCTGGACTTTTCAGTTTAAAAAAGAGATGACTAAGAAAATGATAGACATTAATAAAATTATACATGGGGTGGAGAGGGTTTACAAGGAGAACATTTCTTCCCTCTTCTGAATCACTAGAACATAAAGGTATCTAAAGAAACTGATGGGCAATAGGTTCAGTGAGTGTTTAAAATGTGAAAATTGGTGCCAGAAAATGTAGTGAGGGTCACACAGGAATAAACAGCTTTAAAAGGGGTTTAGATAGATTCATGGAGGATCTCAGTAGCTACTAGCCATGGTGCCTGAGGGAAGCCTCCACATTCAGTGGTATTAAACCTCTCAGTCTCAGAGTCCAGAGGCAACTTCAGAGGAAGAGCTCAGCTTCTATGCCCTGTTGTTGCCCATCCAGAAGAACTGGTTGGCTACTCCATGAGACAGGATGCTGGACTAGATGGACTATGGTCTGATCCAATAGGGCTCTTCTTATGTTCTTAATTAGTATCATGAAGGGGCCTGGGGAGAGAATTTAGGGTATAAACGGATGCAGTGTATGGTATAAGGGGGAGAATTGACAAAAATTTATGGCAGCAGGAGTTCTTTAGGGTGGTATCGTTGGGGGGAAGGATCACAGATCTGACATGATAAAGAAATGGCTGTGGAAGATTTTGAAGGACTGAGAAGGAGAGTTGCTGGATGCAGATAAGGATGCCATTTCAGAGATTCTAGAAGAGGTATGTCACATGGTATGAGCATGAAAGACACAGGAAGTAATATAATCAATTTGAGTTATATGGCATTTTTATTTTCTAAAGGAAAAACAGATTTGCAGAAAATATATTTATATGAAATAGAAGCAAAAACATGTGAATCTTTAAAGAGCATTCTTATTTTCAACTGGATAAATGCATGGAAGGAAAGGAAGCCGAACAATTCAGGGTTTCCACTGAAACGATACTGGATAGCTCTGCAAGTTTAATCTCAAAACACCAAGGGTGATATTTCTACTTGGCTATAGCTAAACCAATGATTTTTTAGAAGTGTTCAGTCACATCCATTTCATTTACTAGTAACCTGCATATATTCAAAGAAAATTCATGGGGGAATAAAGAAACAGCTTGATAAGTTGAGAAACAAGCTGTAAAAGTAACAAATCCACTTTCTTCCCCAAAATATTGTATTTGAAACGGGCTGTAACTAACTGAAAACAATTTGGTGTTCGTGGCTAAGAATGCAGGAGATGAACAGCTTTTGCTATTGTATCTTCCTGATATGCCATGTCAAGCGAGTTTCTGTGCATTTCATTTAAATGGAGAGACACAATGCAAGCTAAAGCAAAACTGAAATTACCTGCTTTTCTAAACAGGCCGATTTTTCCAGATATAGTTTATTATACTGCATGGCTATCTCCATGTTGTCAGGACAAAGGAGAAGGTAAGTCCAACAGTTACCCATTCAGAATGAGGAACAGCCCACAAAAATATATCCTGATTTAAGTTCAGAATGCATACCTGAATAGATTGCAACAAGGAGCAGAGAACATAATAGCTGGTCTATGCAATCAGGAGTCAGGGCCAATTCATGCCATATCATTATACTGGTTGCTGCTTCCACATGTTCAAAGCTTACGTTCCACCAGTATTGTCTAGAAACAAAGGGAGCTACCCAGTAATTGAAATAATTAAACCACTGTACTGCACACCTTAATGATTTTAAAAGGTGGAGAAAGTTCAAAAGATTTTGAAGCGAGGGAAGTGTTGGAAATACTTATGTATAGCAGAATTGTCAATAAAAAGAAAGAGCCATTGTGCCTTGACTGTTTTAAAGCACTTTTATAGGTGCCTTTTAATTTGGCGATGCTAGGTACTCTAATCAAGAAGTGCTCAGTTCTCATGGGTTATTCCAACAGCATCTTTTATGTGTCAAAAGTGAATTTTGTTGCTTAAATTTACATGACATCAAGATAATTGCACCTAACAAAATGTGATGGGAAAACCTAAGAAAATGAGTTTCTCTGAGGCTGGAGCTGCATTATGGGTACCAATTAGTTAATACATGTACTGAACACATACCAAATTGGAAGCTTTAGTGTACCTCTGAAATGAACAAGTCCATGACTAAAATTATTATAGTAATGCTTTTTCCTGGGAATCGATAGCTACAGTGGCAACAGAACAGAAAGGCATTTATTTCTTAAGTCACCAGAGGGAGCTTCTTTGCAGTAAAACCTCTGTAATTGAGGAGTGAAAACATACAGATAATGAGGACAAAGTAGCACATCATCTGTTATTTATACTTCACCCAAACTGGCAGTTTGAGGGGGATAACCCCTTGATGGTAGGAAAGGAACAGCCACATGATTCCCTGTGAACGTGGACTCTTTTTGCCTTGTGTGTGTGTGTGTGCACAACAGCTTGCATTTCATCAGAAAGGACAAAGCTTCTGAGTGATTCTCTTAGGCTGATGGTTCATCTCTCTCCTAGGCCATTTTCTCACCTACTCTTAGTCATCATCAGATCCCATTTTCAATTCCTACATAATTACCTAGAAGCCTTGTTAATTTTATCTGCTAATTTATTTTAGCAGCGTCCAAATCTGCCTATATTATAGCCTTAACACATTTTTCCCTATTTGGGAAACTATTAACTTGGGCAGGGGGGGAGGTATATGTATAAATTCACAGGTACAAAAGAGCAAGATTAGTTTTTTTAACATATGGAAATCTAAAACTCTAGTTCTAGTAGGAAAATAAAACTATGAAACATAAACAAACAAATTAAAACTCAAGCAATGAAGAGAAATGAATTCTTATAAGAGTCCCTCTCCCTATCTCCTTTATAGCCATTTCCTTAGGTGACTCCACCAATTCAGTTTTTTCTCCTATAGGAGAGAATCAAATGAAGTCTTAGATATCTGGTAAAGCAGGCAAAAAAGTAAAATTGCTCAATTTCTTCTGAACAATATTGGCCATAATGGATGAGAACCTTCCCAGGAAAGGAAGTACTTTTTCAGAAGAGTTGTCATGTTGATGTCACTGTATGCAATTTCCTTTTGTTTAAAAATAAGCAACTATTTTTCTCTCCCCAGTCATTTGGTGATAATTCCTTTGCTTTGTTCGTTTCTGATACCAGCATTCATTTGAGAAGCCACAACATGCAAAACACAACCGAGTCATCCATACAAAGTTTCCCCAAAGCACTGTCACATTGCAGCTAGTAATAATGGATAATGACCTAGATCTATTCTGGGTTTCACATTTTCTGAAATTAGACCAGACTCGTGGGGTATTCGTGATGAATGAGAGCCAGGCACTCACCAGGGAAGAGTAAGCCTGAGTAAGTTTGGTTTATTCTGAAACCGCAGTTAAAATGACTGCACAGTCATGGGGGCAGCTGAATAGTTAAAGCATGTTTGTTTTTCAGCATTCTACTAGTGTAGTACATGAAAATGCTATTAATTTTAGATCATTTGCCACATTAGCATGAAACACAGTAAGGAGAATCTAACTAGACACTGATCTAATCTGGCCAAATTTTGGGTGGGGGGGGGTGGAGGAATTTAAAGTGGCTGAATTACAGATATTTAAAAAACATGACTTGATATTAAAAATTGCCCTCAGTCTTTCCAGCGTATGGCATATTTCATATCTGGCTGTATAATCTAGGTATTATCTAGGTATTATCTAGGACATACAATGACACTTAGTTATTGCTGCAAACTGTGCATTCAGCACATAAGCAGGTACAAGGCTTCCATGATTACTTTAGAATCATAGAAACGTAGAGTTGGAAGGTACCTCCACAGTCATCTAGTCCAACTCTTGTAGAATGCAAGAAATTCACAACTACCACAGTGACCCCAATTCCATATCCATATGATGCCCCCCCCCCAAAAAAAAACCCAGGATCCCTAGCCAGTCTGGCCTGGAGGAAATTCACCTTCCAATTCCAAAGTGGCGATCCACATTTACCTGGGCATGCAAGAAGGGCCACAAGAGCCAAGCAATGACACAATCCCTTCTGCCCAGCCGCTTACAATCTGCCTAAATTCACAGAATCAGCATTTCTGGGTGGCATTAAAAGAAGGAGAACCCACCACCTCCTGAGGAACCCTGTTCCACTGAGGAACTGCTCTGACTGTCAGGAACTTCTTCTGGATGTTTAGCTGAAATTTCTTTTGAATTAATTTCTGGTCCTACCCTTTGGGGCAACAGAAAACAACTCTGTTCCATCCTCTGTGACAGCCCTTCACATACTTGAAGATGGCTATCATATCAACTCTTTAGTACTTTGAAGCAGCAATTGTGTGAAGCACATTATCAGTAGGGAAAATAAAATGAAACTGAGGCCAGGACAAGTCTCACTATGAAGCAACTTGAAGCAGTCATTTTAGATAACAAATTTTGGAGAAGAAAACCATTATGTCCCTCCAATCCACTTCTCTGACATTTAATCTAGAACTGGAGACCGTAATTTTGACTTCTGACTCAGGTTTAAAAATGTCCGAAGCCATATGTACTACAAAAAAAAGGGACACACAAGAGATCAGATATCATGCAGAAATACGTCAGGGGTGTGCATAGCACTTAGGAGGGCTCTTGTTCCCCTTGTCAAAATTCAAGCCTTTCAAGCCATGGAAAGTACATGAGTAGTTCTTTCCTCTGAAAGAGCCTGTCCTCTCTCAATGTGCTGGCAAAGTATGTCTGCCAAAAAGGATTTCTTATCCCCACAACTACTAAAAATACTTTTGAAAGGTAAAGTAATATATACTGGGGTAAAAGTCCTAACATTAAATGCACACTGATGGAACCTGACCTAGCAGTGTCTGACCAGAAAAACCATCTTTGGGTCACAGTAGTTTTTAGATATTTGGTCCAAGGACATTTAAAAAAAAAAAAACTTTGACATTAATTTAAAATAGCCATCTGCATGAAACATATGAATATATGTGTCCATCAGAACTCAAATCTCGTTTATCGCCAAGAATTATCTTTTGGTTTTCACATGCCATTTGGGGCTCATGGCAGCTAATTCGCATGCACACACTAAAACTCTGCCTTCAGTGTTTAAATATTGAATGGTGTGCAAAGCAAATCAGTGCCACCCCTGGCAGGTATGTATTTGCTTGGTTTTGTATAATACTTTGGCCACCTCATGAGAAGGAAGGGCTCCCTGGAGAAGAGCCTAATGCTGGGAGCGACTGAGAGCAAAAGAAGAAGGGGACGACAGATAATGAGGTGGCTGGATGGAGTCACTGAAGCAGTTGGTGTGAACTTAAATGGACTCTGGGGAATGGTAGAGGACATGAAGGCCTGGAGGATCATTGTCCATGGGGTCGCGATAGGTCAGACACGACTTCGCACCTAACAACAACAGTATAACACAAGCCGCTGTCTGAAGCACATCTGGTGTATGCTGGCTTCATTATTTCCAAAAATCATTCTATTAAGAGCTGATTCCAGTATTACAATAAAAGCTTTGGACTCACCACATTAGTTGTATAACATCCCAAGTGGGACTCCTTGAATGTGCCCCATTGCAAGTCAAGATTTTCAGAGGTCATCTCTAGAAGTGAAATCCACTTCCATAAGAAGGAATCAGAAATGGGAATCACTTGTGCCAATCACTTCCTCCTATATGAAACTATAAATCAGTATATGAGCTATCTGTTTTAAGTAAAATTCCATTCAAAGGACTGTCCTGATTCAAAGAGGCAGAATGGCACAGCATGCCACATTTTATTTATATATATGCCTTTTGTTTTCCAGTGCTTTGTCAAGCTCCCTGCAGCAGAGTTCAGTGATAGCTGGTAGTGTTTGAAAGAATGGGTAAAAGACGTCAAAATGAGTACACAAGAAAGCAAGCCCTGGCCTGGTCTGCAGGCTAGCCTGGTTGATCTGAACATTAATTCAATGATACAAGCTTTCTATCAACTGCTTCACTGCAAATATCACCATGTACTCTCTTTCTCTTCTACCTTTTCTTTTCTGCATGTGGTAGAAGCTGTAGGCGCTTGTCTTTGCCTCTCTGTTATATAGAGGAACCTCCTTACCTGCTGAAAATGGCAAGTTTGTGAGTTGTTTTCCTTCTTCCTTGTCTGCATTTGATGGCTCTTCTTAGCAGGTTCTTGGCAACATCCGATAGCTTCCATACTTCTGAATGTTGCCGGGATGTTCGGCAATTTCCCGTGATCAGAATGAACCTTTTGTGATCGATTACTGCACAGGGGAGAGGGTGTGATGCCAAGTGCTGGGTGAAGATGGGACCTGTTATGGCTTAGCAACGTGTGTTGGTTTACATGACACAATTTATTAATTTGACACTGATTTACCTTTTGTATCTATCTGTATGCTTATAATCCTTGTTCTATTTAATCTGAGGAAGAGTGCATGCACTGAAAAGCTCACACCTTGAATAAATCTTTGTTGGTCATAAAGGTGCTATTGGACTCAGTTTTTGTTGTGCAGCATGAGTTGGTGTTCACTTCCTTGTTTCCCTGGGGCCAGCCCACGGGCCTGTGGAATGCAAGGTCTGAGGTCACATTAGGATTTGAGGCGTTTAAGCTGCATTTTCTTTCACCTGATGGCGGTTTCACCTTACCGACCTCTGAGTCTTCTAAAATAGGCCATGTTTGGGTTATATTTATACTCTGCTGGGTGGATTCAGCATACAACTATTTCCCTTGTTACAAGTTAAGTGAAATAGGCTCAGCAATGCAATATACAGAAGGAAAATCTGCAGTTCTCACACATCAACTTTTGGTGCCTATAATGAACACACTTGTATCTGTAACTTTGCTGGCTTTTTCTGTACACTTATGGTTCTTCTTTTTTCCATGATGACTACATTGAAACCATGACCAATATGAAAGCATCATTTTACCAACTTTAGTGCGCTCATTACGATTCTGTCATACCTTCCCAAGACACAATGGTTGGGGCTACCAAGAGTGCAGTATCCAAGTGGTTATCTATTACGATCTCTTTCTGTGTTTAAACTGGCCTCTTTCAGAACATTTTGTGATTTGTTCAGTGGTTTAGAGTCCCATAATATACCATAATTATGTTGTTTTTGGAGATCATCAGCACAACTTCACAAAATTTGCCCAGTTTCCTGAAGAGACAAATGTTACCGAAACACAGTAATAAATAACATTTGGCCAGGAAACTTTGCAACTAGTGGGAATGCAACGTTCACTGTCCTCCTTTTCTCTAACAGTACCCCACCTTTTGCTCTTTCTCCCAGCTCCAATTCACAGCCATTCATAATGTAGGTTGCTTTTCCATAGGGGCGAACCGTAAGCAGAGCCAAATGAGAGGCAAGTAAAATCATTTCAAGATGCACATACAAAATAGAAAGTGTAACTGTGCTGCCCTCTAATGGACAACATTTTTGCATTCCTTGAAGGACAGAATGGCTTAAGGTCACTGCTAACAATTGTGGCAAAGTATTATTTTCAGCTTGCTATGGGTCACAGCAAATTGGAAACGCAGGATTTGACACTAAGCCCCTTGTCACCCATGTTAGTCCAAGGCAGCTTGCAATGGAGGCATCAATTTCTTTGTGATTGGTCTCACTGTAATCCTTTTGTGGAAGGAGTGGTGGTGGGGGGGGGTGGTATTTTTATTTACGGTGTGCTCTAATCACAACCCATCAACAGGCTCGGAGCTGAAGACAAACTGAACCTAGCAGGCTTCAGTGCCTTTAAATGTTAGCCACTGCAAATGGAATGATGTCTTCTCCGTTATAGCTTGCAGAGCTCCATTAAACATGATCACTTCATCTTTGTCAGGAACTACCTTATGCAGAATTTATTATCCTCATCAGCACTATTCCCAGTCTAAAATGTCTTAAACCCAGGATCCTCCTTTGAATGACACCATTTCAGTGCTTGCTTTTCACATGCAGTTCTAAACTTTAATAGAAAATAACTCAAGAAGAAGATGGTCCAGTCTATGTTCCTTAAAGTATTCCATTTCATTCTCAGTTCTAAGCACTCAAGAAGTGTTGCCCAGTCTCACTCTGTTTTCTGATCCAAAAGTCCCAGTCACATAATGAAAAAAAAATAAAATGTGTAATTTTTAAAAATCCAATTAATATGGGGGTTTCAGGATCTTCGGGGAAAATCAATGACTATTGATTGGGAAATTTATCTGGTCTTTGAATGTGATATACTGGAGAATATATCCAGTTGCTCTGTGATAGTACAAAGCTTCAGGATAGATATATACTGTTGTGTATTTCTACTTGCATACCCACTCAAAAGAATCCAGCAAAATAATGTGCAATATTTGGAGATGGCTATTAGGTAGTATATGCAGGTTCTGTATTCCTTCCCAGCCTGTCCAGCCTGGAATCTGACTCATTCTGAAAAGTCATATTGATAAGAAGGACACAGGAAAGATTGCATTTTATGAGATGATCTGAGTTCCCATGACAGCAAACACATTTTCTTTCAGATGTCACAGAATAATGCAGTATAGTAGTGCAGCCAATGTGATAGAAAATTTATTTATTTATTAAACTTTAATATCGCTGTTCCCTTAAGCTCACAACGGTTTACAAGATAAAGATTGCAATAAAACCCATAGTTAAAACCATTAAAACTAATCCACAATATCAACGTTATCAACGTTAGGCAACAGGGGAGCACTAACTAACCCCACTACCCCTCCCCCCCAAAAAAAAAACCCACCGCACATTAGCCGAGGGACATCAGGTTCATGGTTTACAAATTGAAGTTAGTAAACTGAAGAGCCATTTCTGACAGTTCATAAATTCTACTTTCTTCTCCCTGATACTTTTCACGGAGAAACTCCTGCTTTCTGCTCCCCATGAAAAGCAACAACAAGAAGAAAGCAGAGGTCATGAACCATTATGAACTGGTTTGGTTTGCAAACCAACCTCGTAACTTGTATCAGTTTATGGTTCAATTCTTGTTCACCCACACACCATGAACTGAAACAAAATGCAAAAATGTGGTTCATGCACATTCCTAGTAATTAAATGGTGAAGTAATATATTGCCGTTCAAACTGAATATTTTATTCTATAGCAGGTCTATGATATATTCCAGGTATGTCCTTCTCTGTGCAAAGAGGAAAGCGGCTGCAATCCTCCATTTTATTTTCGCAAGACAGGCCAAGACAAGGCTACTCATAATGATTTGTGTCTCAGAAATAAACCAAAAGCAGGTTCTGTGTGAAGATCAATCTCAAGCAAGAGGGTTCCTGGGTGTCACAGGAGTGATGCAATTAATCTGTACAAAAGAGTTGTGCAATATGATCTCTCCCTTACCCTCGCACAATAAAGGAGTAAGACAACATCTGGACCAGTGGCTGATCTGCTGAATGACCCTGTATGGTTTCACTTTAACGTCTCCTTCTGAAGTCATCCTTCTGGCAGCTTCCTCCTGTCCTTTAATTACAAAGTCCCAGTAACAGAGGATCCAATACACCTGGACTCTCCCAGCCAAAATGCAGGTTTAGTCTATTCCCAAGAACTTACCTGGTGTCTTTCTGGTCAGATAGTAAATATACTTTTATTTATTTCAGTAAAATCCCTTTTTATTAATTTTTAGGACTACCTCTACCTAAGATACTCTCTTTGTATATATGGGTGAAGTATCTCATTCATTATCTCCCTCAAATTGCTTATTTGTCTCCTAGAATAGCTAATTCCCCCATTATAAATTCAGGAGAGATCTATTTCAGGTAACACCTGTATGTGATCTCAGTGCTGCTTACATTTTATATTGGTGGATTTCTGCAGTCTGTACATCCTTAAAGTTGGAAAGTAATCAATGGCCTTTTCACCTATGTTCTTACTAAACTTCAGTTATAAAGTACTGCTGACTGTGTCACATAATATTCATCTAGCATTTTCATGGAGAGTGTCCTGTCCAAAACATTAAGCAGCTAATTATTGTTCTTAGCATTGTACCAGTGCCATATAGTCATTCATTTCACTTTAGGTCATCTCAGCCAAAGCAGGGTACATTCAGACACTCAGGAGTATCAGCTAAATTGAGATTTAATCTAGTCAGATACGATAAGATCTCTGTGTAGCCTATTCTGCTGATCCAACTAATAGACCATTTCCACACAAGGAATCTGTTTCTGGACAGCTTTCGAATATTGGTGGGTTTTAGAATCCCTTCTAAATGATGTCACCTGCATCCCAAGGCTGTTCAGTAGCAGGGTCAAGTTTTGGGCATTTTTAACTCATGATTTCGGGAATTGCCAAAACTGAATTTACAACCCTAAATTGTGCGTCCCATTGGTGAGCAACCCGAGAGCAACCGGGGATAAGCCCGTATGAAGGGGAAACATGGAACAGTCTTGGCAGCTTTGCCCCGCCCTTACACCCACCCTCCCCTCCCCATTTCCTGCTCTGAGTAATTTTTAATTTTTTTTTAATTGCCACAAACCTACATTGTCAAAGTTAAAATAAAATCTTTAAAATGTGCGTGGTCTTTTTGGGATCAGGCCAGCAAAACACAGCCCCTTTTCTGTTTTCTGAAGGTGGTAAATGAGCTGGGAAAGAAAGGGGGAAGAAAGGTAATCAAGCATCCTTCTCCCTATCATGCAGGGGTCTGAGAACCTTGTTTTTAAGCCAACCATTAACACAAAATGCATTTTTGGGATACAGGGACCATGTCCAGCCTTCTCGCAACTTAGACAGGCAAAAACAGCCCCATTTCTGTTTTCTGGAGGTGGAGAATAAGCTGGGAAAGAGGGGGCAGCAGGTAATCGGCCAGCCTTCTCCCGATCATACAGGGGTCCGAGTACTTTGCTTTTAAGCCAACTATTAACACAAAATGTATTTTTGGGCTCCAGGTACCATGTTCAGGGTCTCAGAAATCCACCCAAAGAGAACTAAAGTCCCATAGAACAGGAATCCCAAAAGGGGGGAATACCCCTGAACGCCAGGCCACAATGATCCATGTAACAGTCACCTCCAGAATAGATTTCTGTAACTTGCTCTATACGGGCCTACCCTTGTCCCTGATCCAGAGACTCCAGCTGGTGCAAAGTGCAGCTGCTAGGGTCCTCAGAGGAACACCATGGAGAGCCCATATCCAGCCAGTGCTGAGGCAGCTGCACTGGTTGCCATTTGGCGACTGACAACCCTGATTTTTGCCTACAACTGTTTTCAAATATCATAAATATAAAATGCTATCCATTGCAGATTTTATTTTTGCTAATGTTAATGCTAATGTATCAAACATATTCATGAAATGAAACAGGGTTATAGCATCTAGCTCTGCTGTTTCACAGGACAATATGATGTTGCTGGATGGGGGGAGGCATCCAGCACCTACAGAAATGTATCATCTTCCTACGCATGTGCCGTCAAAATGAAACAGCTCTAATGTGGGAAAACTGGCAAAAGTCTGAGATGTTCCTCTTCTTCTCCTGGTGACCAGCACATTCCAAGCAAGAGGTTCTAGTCACCTGCAAGGCAGGGAAGCTGCTCATTTTCTACAGTGGAAGACTTTGTTACCGAAGCCTTTGGCTAAGCCGAGTGATGGATAACACTGCAAGCATTAAAAACCTTAATTACTTTATTGTTGCATGTTGCTACATTGTCTTGTTTAGCATGTCGTAGTTCTGATTCACATTCTTTTATTTATAATTTAAAGTGCCCTGCAATCCAGAACTTACAGCCTCATCAATACTCACTAGAGGACTGAGGTTTAAAACCTCAGTCAATTAAAGCTATATAGATAAGTAATAAGGAATGAAAAATACCTTTCAGCATGGGAAAAGAAAAGACTTGGCAGCACAGACTATTTAAAAGCAATTATATTTTTAGTTACATGACAATATCTTCAGGCCTCTAATTGTTCCAGCTCTCTCACCTAAGGAGTCATTACCTTCATTTTTAACCCCTCTCTGAAATCATTATGTAATGTGGTAATTGAACTGTGTTGCCAGAGTTCTTAGTTCAAATGCATTAGAATGATTCCCTTCTTCCAGAAAGGAGAACACTTTTTGTATTCTTATCCAGCATTTCTGGTACAGTTCCATGGGACTTGTAAGACAGAGCTCTTCTACCAAGCTTTTGGTTGGGGCCTGTGATCCAATAACATCTAACAGCCCCCCCACACACACACACTTTTAAAACATCCCAATGTCTACAGTCAGTCAGTCAGTAACCTTTTATTGGCATAAAATGTATAAGACATATAAAAATAGGGTTTAAAATTTCAACAAAATAATAAAATGGGGTCTACATCTTAACCCAGCAATAGACCTAGGTTGATTATGCACAACAGGAAAACTCACAAAAAGTCTGCAAAAAAAAAAGGCATTTCATTTTTTTTATTCTGCACTAGCATCAAAGCCCATTTTAAAAAATGGGCATTGAAAGGGGCAGAGGGAGTAAGGGAAAGGGAATGGGGAAGCCCCCCCCCAGCTTACCGTTTCACCAAAGAGTTCGTGAGCCAAGGGGGAATGGACACCCCACCCACGCTGTCAGCTGCACCATCTGGAGAGCTGCCCCGTGAGCCACTAAGGCCTCTCACTGCATCTGCAAGAGACCTTAGCATGCAACTGGAGAGCTGCCCCTTGGCTGGTGAAGGCCTCTCACCGCGTCGCGGGCCAAGTATCAGTGTAAAGTTCCCCTCCCCTGGCTGCACCACCCGGAGAGCCAGCCCTTGGCCTGCAAAGGCCTCTCGTCACAACAGAAAGCCCCCCCACACACACACACACTGGCCAGGCTACTGCGGGAGCTGCTGCTTTGCCCATGCTGGCTGTTGGCAGCCAGGTCAAGCGGCAGGGAAAGGTGCGAGCCGTGGAAGTGTCCTCCTCACCGGCCCAAAAGCTTCTGGTGGCGAGGCTGGGCAAGTGGCTTGCGCACGGCCACCTGGAGGTGGCCACCCAGATGGCCGTTTCAGAAATATAAGTGGAACTGTGGTAAGGGTGTGGTAGTGGTTTCACCACAGAATAGCCATCAGAGTATTTTTGATATGACACTTTATGACATTTTCTGTGTCGTTTCCTTGTAGCATTGTAAACTTGCAAGGGCAGTATATAAATAGAATAAATAAATTTTAAAAAATATTGTCTTCATATGAAACAATACGTGGACAATAGCAAGCTGAATTATACCATTTTAAGCCTACTGAAATAACTCTGTTAAGTATTGCAATGTATATGTGGCAATGAACAAAACATTACCCTGGAAAAGGTACCACCATAACCTCTTTTACCTACAGTAATTCTGCCCATATATAGTTGAATATATTCTATTTGATCCATCCCACTTTACTCATTACACTGCATTTCTAATAATATTTAACAGTGGATATTACAATGCACATGTCCTTTGAACAGATTAATTTAATGGTTTAAGCTTTTTCCTCCCTTTTCATTTAAACGGTTAATATCTCTTTCTTTCTCCTGGCCGGGTCTCCTTCCTTCAGCTAGGCATACACATATGAGAGCATGCTTCTATTTATATATGGTCCCCTAGATTAATCAAGGCATGTGCATACTAGGTCGAAAGTTATATCACACTTCATGGAACCTCGGAAAAGGACATGTATGTGCTGGTGATGTGCACATTTAGTTAAATATATGAAATTAATTCATTGATTCACTAGTTGAAAGAAATGCTCGACCAAAAATTAAATGAGCTGCCAGTAAGGTTGCCAGCTCCTGAGATTACAAACGATCTCCAGGTGACAGAGCACCCCTGATGAAAATGGTTGCTTTGGAGGGTGGAGTGTATGGCATTATGCCCCCCAAATCTCTGGGAATTTCTCAATCTGGAGTTGGATTTTTGCATTCTATGCATTCTATGAAACTTTTTGTTGCTCCAAATAGACCAAATTTTTAATCAAGAACCCCCCCCCTCCCCAGTCAATGGTATCCCGCTTTACCAATGTTAAAATCTGGTCACCTTATGCTACTGACAAACATATCTTTAAAACTACGCAGGTAACATTAAATTCATTCTCTAGTGATATACAATGTCAGTGTGAGTACTCCAGTGTTACTACTATTGAATCCCCTGCAAAAAGTGCTCTGTCCCATATCTACATGGTGAAGTGCTGCACAGGAGATAAAGACCTGTTGGAGGGTGTATTTATTTTAATTTATTTTATTTATTTGCATTCATATACCGCCCACCTTTGCAGCTCAGGGCGGTTTACGAAAACATTAGATAAGTAACAGAGTACAAGATATGAATCTGAGTCTTCAGACAGTTCTATCCCTGCCTGTGTCATTGCCTTAAAACAATCAATCTGTGCCAAACATGAACAACTGAACACTAAACATGTATATCATCTAGTCTAGCACTGCTGTTGATAATGAATTTGACCTTCTAGTTATGGAAATGAACATGGATATGGCTTCTGCCCAAGCTTCCATGCCTCTGTGAGCAGGCTAAATATACAGTAAATTTATCGTAGTTACAAAGAGAAATCTGTGGGCACAAATCACACTCCTAAGGCAGAAAGGAGAGGCATTGTGACAGCTCCGAGATTGAAACAGAGAGACACTTTCCGCTCCAGTCTTCCAAATAAAAGGAACTACGAGAAAAAAAAATACTTCCTTCAGTGAGCCCAGATTGTACAGCATTTCACATCAAAAACTGACAACATGGAGCTGTGCCTTATCAACGTAGAATAGTGAGTGATAGCAGAAGAACGTCACATGTGTTCTGACCAAGCCACCACTCACAAATGATCTGCGAACACCACATGCTCTCCCACGTTTGAGAGAAGAAAATGAATGCCTGCGGCTTATGTATACTAGCGATTGCAAGCATTTCCAATGTTTCCTTACAGGGGTGGTCAAACTGTGGCCCTCCAAATGCTGGCAGGGGCTCATGGGAATTGTAGCCCATGGACATCTGGAGGGCTGCAGTTTGACTATCCCTGGTTCAGCAAATACAAATTCACATCTAGGAGTCCCAAATTTGTGCCTTGCTGATGTTATCTAACATGCCAATTAGGACAGGCACCAAGGCCTTACTCATGCGTGCAGGCAGTTGTTTGGAAACAAGGAGTATATAAGCATGTAAACCATTTGAGATAGTGACTACCCACACAGTAGAAGTTATTTCCACTTTGCTGATTGCAAACCATGACAAGAGGGTTGTGATGTCAGAACGAAAAGCCAAAAACAGCATCCTGAGGCCAGCAGGGATGCATGCTTCTGCATCCCATATGCATACATTTTGCTATGACTGTCCTACTTTCGTTGGATAACACACATGGCAAATGATAAATATCTCCTCACCCCGTCTTGTGCATTAGCTTGGGATCAGGTTTTCAAGAAGGTTTTGGATTACAAAAAAAGGTGTTATGTAAATCCCACTGCGTACTGTAATACAATGGGTGCTAACTCACAGTTTGGTATGGGTTTTGTGCCTCACTTGGAAGCTGGCAACCATAAGAGGAAGCCTCTCTGTACTCAACAGTCCTGATCCAAATCAGGTTCAAGCACACCTAAGAAGTGTGGAATTCCAGAACTTGAATCTACATCTATCTGGCAACCTTACTTCCTCTCTGCAATGTTTTCTTGACCTGAAATAGGCCATGAGCACTATGTGGCTGGCTGGGTGGCTGTGGAGGCATTATACCCTTTGAGACCCCACTTCCATCGAATATTTCCAACTCAGGGGTAGCCAACCTCCAGTTGAGGTCTGGAGATCCCTTGGAATTACTAATCATTTCTAAACTATAAAAATCAGCTCCCCAGGCAGAAATGGCTGCTTTCGAGGGTAAACTCTGAGGCATAGTACCCTTTTGAAGCCCCACTTCCAAACTTTGCTTTCACTGGGCTTAGCTAACATAGTCTGTTGCTTAGCTGGTGATGTCTGCCTTTCTGAAGCCTGAGGCCTACTGCTGGCAACTGTAGTTCCCATTGTCTGCTAAGCCAAATGGTTGCCAAGCTTGAACAAAGTCACTTCAGCCCCATGTCTCTCCAGCCAGTTGCCTGTTCACTGTTTACAGTTATAGGGTCTAAATATTCCTTATTTAGATCTTCCTGCACTTTCCAGACTCGCAGGACCCTTGCTGTTGCTGGTAAGAGCCCACAGCCCAGGTGGGACACACCTGTGCCACTCCACACAACCTCAGCCTGTAAGCCTCTGTCATTATCTCTACTATCCAGTTTGTTTTTCTGTCTGTTTGCGCCAAAAAGGCATGCCTCTACCATTGTTTCTACTATTGCTGCTCATCTCTAGACTATTATGATCAGCACTGCATGCAAAAAAAATCCTCCTCTGCAGGAGGGTAGGACTGAGGCATTCTCAAAAGGGAAGCACACCCGTGCCCACAGGCCCACCTTGGAAACACCTCCCTCGACTTGGTCAGGGGTTGTTAGAGGCTCCCTTCACAGCAGGCCTGAAGGGAGTAGGGGTGTGTGGAATCCTGAGCAAGAGCAGCAGTTGGCCCTGGGGGAGGGGAGATTCCAACAATAGGAGTCTTCAGAATCCTCAGCATTTTGTCAGAGTGTATGGTCAGGTTTTTATGTATGTACACTAGTATCAAAGCCCATTTGAAAAATGGGCTTTGAAAAGCCAAAAACAGCATCCTGAGGCCAAGGGTAAGGAAAAGACCAAGGGGTAAGGGGAAAGTCCCCCCCCTTGCTGGCTCCACGGCTGCTCCAGCAAGGGGAAGGGAAAGGCCTACCCCTCTCTGCCAGCAGTTAGATTCTTCCCCTCCCTCCGTGATCGTGGGAATTTCCTGCTGGCCTGCAAAACCCTCTTGTCACCCCTGCAAGGAGGTGAGAGGGATCTGCGGGCCAGCAGGAAGGGAAAGGCCCCCCTCCCCACCAGCAGAGTGAATGTGGGAGCATCCTGCTGGCCTACAAAGCCCTCTCTGCCCCTGCGAGGTGGCAAGAGGGCTTTGCAGGCCAGCAGGAATGGAAAGGCCCCCTTCCTCCTGCTGGCTCCTGTTGGAATGGAGTCCCCAATCACCAGGGCACTTACATGTGTCCTGGGGAGCGTCCAGGTGCCAACTGCCAGCAATGCCGGCAGAGAACCCCTGGGCGGGAGTAGCTGGAAATGGGCATGGCCTGTGCAAGGCAGAGCCCAGAAGCATGTGCCATGCCAACTCTCCACCCACTTAGCCCTTAACACATTATTATAACAGCAAGCCCACTGTCACAGATAGTGTAAATACTCATAGACCCTTTTAAAAAGAAAATGAATGCTATACTAAAAGCTTTATAAATATACCTACATTTAATTAATTTTACCAGTTCTTTGTGTCTTTTCAAACTAGAGGCAGTTATAGAAACTGTAGAAAAAAACAATTATCCCCACCCATTTTACAGGAACCAGGGGAGCAATAAGTGGAAAGAGTGTCATTTCTCCTGTATCACATAA
This sequence comes from Paroedura picta, assembly GCF_049243985.1. NCBI lineage: Eukaryota > Metazoa > Chordata > Lepidosauria > Squamata > Gekkonidae > Paroedura > Paroedura picta. The sequence continues at coordinate 43,253,472 of NC_135377.1, read as the reverse complement.
ATAAGCAACTAAGACCTCCATGTCCTTGCACTCCAAAACTGAGCTGATCTTGGGGGGGGGGGGGGTTGTTCTACACATTATTCTTGCAAGAAACTATTGCATCAAGGTTAACCACAGGTTAGACCTCAAATTAAAAGCAAGATGTGTTGTCCATGCAAATAAGAAATATTAAAGGCAGAGAAGGTTTTTAAAGCTTAAACGAGATTACATGTTTTCCGCACTGTAGGGTAATAGTGTAGTGGGCAATGCACCCTCAATTGCAACAGTGTAATTAAGATTCCATTTCCATCAGCATTTCTGTTTTAACTCCAGTCATAAATATTTCCTCAGAGCTGCGACTAAGCATACAAGATTTCATCACACTAGTCATTTTTATGTGTCCTTTTTATATTTCAGAAAGTTAATTCAGTTATTTTATAGTAGGGATGAGGAAAAAAATCAGTTAGATTCTTCAAGATGCTTCATTCTACTTCCATGTAAACAGTCTTCGAAACTAGCACTCAGAAAGCAAAAACGTGGACAGCATTACCTTTGTAATGGATATCTCACAGCACAGCTTTGAAATCAACGAGCAATGTACAAATACTTTTATAGTATTCTGTCAATATAGCCAAGTCATCTGCTCTTCTCTTGTGAAGATTAATGTCTCTTACTATCAGACTGCATGATAGCTGTCTATATATGCCCTGTAGGAATTATGTCCATGCCAAAAAACTCGTTTTCCATTGAGTTTGGTTATCAAAAGGTTTCAAACCCTATTTCCAAAGTCAAAAAAAGTAATATATCTCCAAACTGGTTTCTGAGATCTGAACAAGGCATTTCCTTTAGTGTTTCTAAAGCTCTCATTACTGCTCCTTGAAGTCCAGTCACGCCTCCTGGTTTGATTTGATGAAGCATCTTTTATCCATTGCTGTGTCTGAAATGTTGAAATTCCTTGTCACTAATTAAACAACACAATGTTTGAAGCTACGCATTGGCCAAATATCACTACTGTGTCATGCTGCCATTATGCATTAACGTAGAGGACATTTGAGTCCGCTGTAAGCACGGATGCTGAAGAACCGTTATTTTTATTTATTTTTAATGTTTGAACGCCAAATTTCCACTAAAATTAGGGGCCCAAAGATGGCAGTGAAAACCATTAAAATAGGCTATAAAATACATCATATGTATTTATTTGTTTGTTTGTTTGTTAGTTTATTTTCTTATTTTCTTATTTATATACCACCAGCCTCCATTTGAATTCGTATCAGTTCAATACATTAATGACACAGAAATTACATAGCAGCATAATATTAATATTAATTAATATATTAATCAATTAAATATATAATTATGATATCCAGCAAAAGTTATGTACTATACCCAGTAGCATATACCAAAGTATAGTCCTGTTACCTATGTCACCAATCCAGGACAAATTTCTCAGCCATGAGGATCATTGTCATTAATTGTTGATGAACTGTTTTGGAAATCATTTCCTGAAATTGGCTGTTCCACACTAGCTAGATTTGAGCTTAGAGGTACCTTAGAAACTAACAGGATTTTTAGGATAAAAACTTTCAAGAGTTAAAGCTTCCTTCAATCGTTTGTAGACTATTTTCTCCAATTCTACAATACCATGCAAATATGAAAATCTTTATCCACTTCTCCAAAAAATCTTGATATATAAATTTAGGAACATAAAAGTTACCTGACCATCTCTTGCTCTTTTATTGTATTTTTTTCTTTTTAAAGGACATTTGGAAAACAATGCAATATTATGATATAATGTCAAGACTATGCAAAAAGAAAGAAGGGGGGAGGGGGGAGGATGTAATGACCATTTCTATAGTTTTGATATGTGACTGTAATGGTCCTTGATTTTATGCACATATTCTAAATGTTGATGAGCAGATGCAGAAGTATGACATGGATTAAGCACTATGGATATATTTGGGTAGATCTCTACACAGATTTCTGGAATCTGCAAAGAATTACAAATGAAATCTAGAAAGAGTTGGGCACTGTGCAATGTCTCCAGTATAAAGGTAGACCTTATTTAAATACAGAGAACCTCCTTAGTCTGTGCCACAGAGTGAGAAGGCAAAGTACAACTTTGCTATATGGGTGTTATCTCCAGGCATATGGCTGAGTCCCAAGGTCAAGCTCAGCCTTACTGTGAGGGCGCTTCTTCTTGATACAGAAGCCAGAAATGGAGACTACAGCTCTCGGATACAGGAAATTTATCACTCTTAATAAACAAAAACACCATTCTTATTGTTTCCTTTCTATCACTATTCCCTACACCACAGACCTAATTATGGCAGCATCCAGCACTCTGCATGCCATCCATTTCAATAAAGGCTGGTGTTTATTCAGCTCTCCTTTCTAAATGAGCAAAATGCAAATGCATGTGTAGACTCTGCTAAATCTCATCCCATAGAAACATTCACATTAGCAGCTTCTATGTCTTAAGTGTTGATTTCCATTTTGACTGACCTATTAAGAGCCCACAGACCATCTTAAGGCAGCTAAGAAAGCGTTTAGAGAATATGCTTAATTATGCAGCCTCAGGAGTTGTGAAAGTGTTACATTCAAGCTTTGCAAGTATTCAGCCACTGTTGTGTTCCTTTTCCACTTCTTTGGGGAAAACATCCTTGTTAAGAAAGTCTAGCTTATGATGTACTATTTGGTAATTTGGTGGTGGGGGTGGAGTCACATTGATGATATTTGGACAGATGATTAATTGGATATATTGAGTATTGACAATGATTTGGAATTGACTGGTATTCATTTTATGTTTCTAAATAACTGTGACCGGATTTTAACATTGTTAAAGCGGGACACCATTGACCAGGGGGGTTCTTGATTAAAAATTTGGTCTATATGGAGCAACAAAAAGTTTCATAAAATGCATAGAACGCAAAATCAGTAATGTGATATATATTTTTTAATTTCAACATAAGTACAATTTGCCAGGTGCTCCCAGATGTCCCTCCAAAAGTGGGACAATCTAGTCACCTTATAAATAACACCAGATGTATTGAAAGGAAAGAAATGGATTTTACTTTGAAAATCCAAAATCCTTTAGCAATTTTTATATCATGGCCAGTTATGAATTTTTGATGTTCTCTTATTGTGTGGTAGATGAATTTTAACATAATCCCTTATGGTAAAAAGTCTTTGCTACAGTTTCACTTTTTACTTGTGTTGTTGGTTGCTGGCTGTGGTGGATTATGGCCTAGAGGGACCCAAACAAAACCTTCTTCATGTTTAAGTAAAGTTCTCTATCCTCCTGGTGCGGATGGTTAGGCTGAAAACGTGTGACCAGCCCTAGGTCACCCACCAGGCTTCCGTGGCAGAACCTCCCTGATCAAAGCCTGACACTTGAACGACACTATACCACACTGTTGAAATCAAATCTGAATACGCTTTATGAAAGAATATTATTAACTTCCTATTGTTCACTAAGTAATGAACTTTGTCTTAGAGATACATGGTTATTTAAATGCTATAATTAAAGTGAGAATGACACCAGCGGTGCTCTTAGTCTTAGAATGCCTGTTCAAGAAGATAAGTAGGCCGTTAACCTTGGCACCTTGCCCAGCATCAGCTTGGGTGAAGATGAGGCTGTTGTCAAATCTAAGTATTAGATAGCAAGGATTACAAATACAATTCCTCTTCTGACATTTAATGGATCCACAGTGGTGAAGTTTTTTTTTTTTTTTAAGACAGACATATTGTAGAAAGATGCAGTGGTTTGGGAAGGGGGGCCATCCTCTCAAAAAGAAGGGATGAGGTATACAAAAGGGATAATTACGAACCTGGTGTGTTAACATTGAAATAAACTGTTCCCGCATTAAGAGACAATTCTGTCGGGGGAATTCTACTGCAGCCTAAGTAAGCATTATAATCCTGATTTCATTGTTTGATTAATATAAAGAAAATCATTTGTGAAACAGCAGCTTCTAAAAAGATGCCATGAAATGTCTGTGGGACGCAGGGAGATGATGGGATCTGACTGGTTATTTTGTGCTGCTGAATGAACCTCTCCTTCCTCTCTGCCATCATTAAAATTGCAATCATTTTTTTTAACAGCAAGCTGTGATGGATTTCAATCAGCAGCCTATTGGGGAGAGCTTTTCTTTATCCTTTTAACCAAGTCTTAGAATCGCCAGTGCTCCCTCCCAACTTTTTAATATTTTCTTCATGACTGAACATTCAGCTTAACTCCCTCCTAAACCTCCTTTTATTAGAAGATCATAGCAAAAATGGTCAAGTTCAAACTTCTTCGGATAACCAATATAATGAGCATGTGTTCTGTGGTGTTTAACAAATTGATCATGCATTATTGCAGTAACAACATCACAGTCAGAAGCACTAACTTTAAATGAAGCTAAGACAGATATTTCGTTTTAAAAATAGACAATTGATGTTATTTCCAATTCACATTTTGGAGGAGAGTATAGAATAGTAACATGAAACAGTACATATGTAGTTTTTTAAAAAAGATTTTAATTTCGTATCATTTAAAAAACAGAATCCATAATATGAATGACTCGCTGCCTAGTCATTGTTTATAACTGAGGCACAAAAATGCAGATTTTGATTATATTCAGTGTTTAAGTTGAAATTATGTAAAATTACTAAACAAAGCCCCAGGAAAGACATGTGCAGGAATCCATTTCTGGTATAATGCAGTTCTGATTATTTCTTTCTCTCTCTTTTTTTTTTTTTGCAAGATAAATTTTGTGTACAAATGTATATTCATGAACATTTGCAAATGTCAGCCATTCTAATTAGTTAAAATTGGCTGAAACATAGACCATAAACTTCTGGGATGATAAACAGATCCAGGACCTCCTGCCTGCCACCCAGCACCTCGCAGCTGGGTAGGCTCTCTTTCTCTCCTTCAATGTTGTAGGGCCAGGGGTTGCGGGGGGGGGGGCTCTTCTAGGCTCCCAAATATCCTTGACTCTGCCACTGACCCCTACAAAAACTACACACACATGTGCATAAGCTAGGGGACAACATAACAGACTTTTCATATCTGAGTCTTTCAAAAGCTTGGGTTGTGTTGGCATGGTGACAAAGGAGGGCATGGGTGTGAAGAGATGAGTGTAAAGAACCTGTGGTGTGGAATGTTACTTGAGTGTCTCCATTTTTTCCCTTCTGTCTCCATTTTCTTTTACTGTTGATATAGTGTTATGTGCCCACATGATTCTTTCACTGTTGCCCCTTAGAATAAGAAGAGATGATTTTTTTTACCCTGCTGTTTACTACCAAAAGGAATCACAAAGCGGTTTACAAACACCTTTTCCCTTCTTCTCCCCACAATAGACAACCTGTGAGAGATGTGGGGCTGTGAGAGGTCTGAGAGAACTGGGAATGGTCCACAGTCACCCAGCAGTCTCTAAGCAGTTTAAAATCACCTTCCCTGCCTCTTCCCATAGTTGGCCCCCTCTGAAGGCAGTGAACGTAGAGGCCAGCCCAATGCTGGCCACACCCTGATTGGCCCATATTCAACTTGGACACCCCGGACATGCTCCTCCCACAGGGACGTTCCAGAAATATACAGAGGAACCATAGATAAGGATATAACAATAATAATATTATATGATTGCATGAAACCAGAGCATACTTGTTGGGCTCCTTGCTAGCACCCTATATGTGTATGATGATGTAGGAAACTTGTGGATGGACCGAGATCACACATAGATGCATTTTTGTGAGACATTGCCCCCATGTGGGAGTTGTATATGCAGCTGCTGTGATCTGTATGTCTGGGCAAGATTTGATCAAGAGAGCTATTGTGTAAGGTTCTGGCAATGTGATCTGACCATTTTGAAAGTCTTGATAATTTGAGACAGGAGGAGGATGAGAGGATACAGGCTGCATTTAAAAATATGTTTAATCGCACATTAAAATTCAACCAATTTCATAGCACATTAAAATCCAGCCATTTCTTTTAAACATACAAACATTTTGTTTTCTGTCTTTTCTTTTGCATCAAGTTATTTATAACTATTGCTTGTGGAAATCATGCAACATTCCAGGTGCTTGTATTCGAATTCCAAACTGCTGAAAAATGATCAATAGCCCCCTTTTTAGATTAAAAAAGAAGGGAAAAAAGCCTTGCTATCAGTATGATGACCAATTTCAAAATATATTGAAGAATATAAAGATGTCTTTTCTGTTTGAAGTCTTTACTTGGGGAATGAGAAAAGGTGGGGTGGAGAGGAGAGATGTAGTGACTTGTGCAATACCAGCAGTGGCATTATGAATGATGCATGAAATGAAATCTCTCCCTGCCTTGTGCACAGAGGGAATATCAGACAGTGCTGTGAGATCACTGCTGTGCGAGCATATTTTATGTAATATTCCACTCAGAAAGTCTCAGGGAAGCCCACTAAGCCCAAAAGTCTCACAGTAAATGCATCAAAAAGAAATACAGATTTCTTTTAAAAAATGTAAACAGTTTTAAGATAGTTTCCTGGGGTTCCCACTTTTGCTTCAGCTACCAGCCATGAACAACTATTACTAGTTGAGAAGGAAGTCTCAAATACATGCTTTAGTGGTCGCTTCCAGTGCAGCTCAGGCAATTTATAGAAATGTATTTAAACTGTACCTCAGCTGTTGTTGCTTGCCTGGTTCAGTTAATGGGTTGAAAGACATGAGTACAGAAACAGAATGCAAGTTTATTTAAAATCTGCAGAATATGCCTCTTAATAATGGGTGCGGATAGAAGCAGCAGACAGGTATAAGGGAAGAGCTGGGTGAGTGTTCAGTCACTAATATTTTCAAGATGCATTTTTATTTGTACACTCATGTTCCTGTCAGCTTGTCAGCCATCTTAGAGGGTCAAAGTAGTCCAAATGCAGTTTTACACATTATTGTTCTAAACCAGATGTTATTTGTTTTGACCCTATTTTGATTAGTGATACAAGGATTTCCTTGTAATACAAAGATTTCATACAGCAAATTTACTTCGGTTAATGAACCATCATTTCAAACAGTGCTGTTTCTCCCCTGTCCTTTTTTAACTTATAATCTTCCTTGAAGTATTTTTAAAACTTTCTAAATTGAGTGCTATAGTGCTAAGTAGGCATGGGCAGTCAGTTTGGATAAGTCGAGAAGTACCCAAATCAACCTTGATTTTTTAACTCATACATGACAAACCGCCCATTCCCTGAACTTGAACAGACCGAATCAGGGTGGCTGAATCACAATCTGGTGATTTGGCGACAGTTTGGCCATTTAAATGCAACTTTCTTCCACTTTCTCAGGCAACGCCTGAGTCCATCTCACACCTGCGCTCCATGAGGCTTCTGTAGCCAGCTGAGGCTGTCATCATGAAAGGTGTGCGGGGTGGATTTGTCCATCCTGAATCCACCCTCCCCAAGACTTTTGCAGCTGGCATCGGGAAGAACGAGTGCTCTCCCCAAGGCTTCTGCCCCTGCCCTCCCTGAGCTGCCTGCAGCCAGCTACCAGCTCCCATTGGGGAAGGGAGGCATTGGGGAAGGGAATCCCTTCCGATACTGTCTCATCTCCCTACCTTAATTTTCTAACTATCCTGCTCACTCTCCACATTCCTTCTTCAACTTATATTATCCCACTTTCTTTCCTTGTTGATTCCAGTTCCAGAATTAGCCCATATTTTGTAGAACATTCAGCAAGAAGGGCCATGTTAAATTGTCAAATGCTTTCTCTGCATCTGGAAATAGAAACACTGCTTTCTTTTTCTTCTTATTTACAAATTGCATCTTTTTTCAGTTGTATTATCTTTCATGTATCTTGTTGGTTCAAAACTGTTTCAATCAGTGTGTATTAAATTCAGTATGCATTTTCTTAGTATCTCATTCTTTTAGTGAAAATTCTATAGTCTATACTCAGCAGAGAAATAAGTTTATAAGACTGTGGTAATCATGCATCACTGCCCTCTTTCTGTATTAGCATTTTCTCCTCTCTTGCCACACTGTGGGTATTGTCTTCCCACTGTTTATCTCATTTATAACTTTTTGTGAAGTATTATTGTGAAATATGTGTAATATACTGCTGTTAACCCATCTAGACCTGGTGCTTCATCCTTCTTCAAATTCTTTACTGCTTGAGAGATTTCCTGAATTGTTATTGTTTGATTTAATATTTTTTATGTTCTAATATAAACTTTGCAATCAGATGTTATTTAAATATTCTCTTATACTTCCCTCTGAAAGAAACTTCTTTTTATATAATTCTGGAAAAACACTGATAAATTGTCCATCTATTTATTTTTCTGAATGTTTAATTTGATTTCATTCCTTTTCACCTAGAATCATGGAATCATAGAGTTGGAAAAGACCTCCAGGGCCATCTAGTCCAATCCCCTGCAGAATGCAGAAAATTCACAACTACCTGTTATTACTCTTTTTTCTTTTCTATGTGAAACAATATGCCAGATATATGCCAAGTTGTTTGCATTTAAATTATTTATGTACTTTCACTTCTGATATGCCTAATTGGGTTTTTCTAGCCAGTTTGGTGTAGTGGTTAGGAATGCGGACTTCTGATCTGGCATGCCAGGTTCGATTCTGCGCTCCCCCACATGCAACCAGCTGGGTGACCTTGGGCTCGCCACAGCACTGATAAAACTGTTCTGACCGAGCAGTGATATCAGGGCTCTCTCAGCCTCACCTACCCCACAGGGTGTCTGTTGTGGGGAGAGGAATGGGAAGGCGACTGTAAGCCGCTTTGAGCCTCCTTCAGGTAGGGAAAAGCGGCATATAAGAACTAACTCTTCTTCTTCTTCTTCTAAATGTTTGATCTCTGCTAGTGGTTTTTATTAATATTCTTGTTCCCATCACTGGATTTTTCCCCATGATATTATCTTAGTTTGTTCTGATCTCTCACACTTTTTTTTAAGTAGTGGGTGCTAGTGGAGTTTCTTTGATAAAAGTTTTATTTGCTTCACAAATTGTGGCTGAAGACAGTCCTTTCCTGTAGTTTATTTTTTAAAAATCTTCCAGATCTTTTTTCACATATTTACCACATTTTCTTGCAGTAAAAGAGCATCATTTAATCTCCATCTTCTTGGTTCTTTGTTCTGTTGCATGACTATTCCTATGGGATTGTGGTTTGGAAATATATCTTGTTGAATCTCTACTTTTTCTAAGCTTTCTGATATCCAGCACATGTCTATCCTTAAGCTTGATGCCTGTCTGAAAAGAAGGTGAAGTCTTTGCTGTTTAGAAGCTTGATCCCTCAGGAATCTTCTACTTCCAGCATTTCTATGTATTGAAATACATTTTTCAACCTTTAATATTCCTTGATCTGTGTTTTATGGGGACTAATTATTGGGGAATAATTATTTCCTCATCTTGAAAATCTAATGTAGTTGAAAAAAATTCTCAATGAATATTATGGTTAGATGCATATATTGTTGCTATTGTACATTGCCTTCCAGAAGTCTCATTTTTAAGATTAGGTATCTACCATCTACCATCTGGATCTCTTGATCCTTCTGATTGTAGGTTGTTCGTGTAAATAGCTACTCCATATATTTTGTTTTGTTTTGTGCTGATGCAAGATATGCTTTGCCTAACATTTTTTGTTTAAAATATGTTAAAATATTTCTTCATTCTTTGAGTTTTTTGTAGAGATAATATATCAGCATTTTGATTTTGTTTTCAGTTGGTAGAATATTCCCATACATTTCAATGGGGAATGAAGTCCACTGAAATGTATTGATACTGTTTTTAATTTATCCATTTTGTCCTTTTCTGTGCTTGTTTCTGCTTTAGAGTTTTTGGTCTGTGAACTTTGGTTTGAGCTGTCAGCTAATTGCTTTGAGTAGCTTTGAGATTCTCCTTCTGTTCTTCTCTGTGTCCCATTATGCATGGCAGCAGCCATGGCGGGCAGATGATAAGAAACATTGTCTACGCAGTTTGATGAATCATTCCATTTTTATTTGAAACCTTCAATAAATAGTGATCTTGTTTTTATGATTACCCTGTTGAGTGAATAAATACTGTCTGAGGGGAAGAAACACACACACAAACCTTTAATATCTCAGCACATATGTATATTTGCCTATCTATATGTTAAGATATGTCTAAGTGGTGGCAATGTGAAAGAGTAGTAGTAATTTAGTTCCCCATCCTTGTAGCTTAGTGAAGTATCTGGGTGACCAATGGTTGATCAGGGGACTGGACTGCCCTGTCTGGCAATGTACGAATCAGAAAGGGGGTCAAGGGTCATTGTACAGTAAAAAGAGATAAAACAAGAAATGTGACTGCCTGACTTACCAGTATCCCTAAAATGTTGTGATAGAAGTTTAGTGCATGGTAGAGTCTATGAAGCATCATACAAATATGTGACATGCCTGCTATTATCTAGTATATTAATATTGCTCTGAGTAGGAACTGCATAGCCCTAACAAGGATCAGACATCAGTTGCCATTCTTGAGACATTTTGAAGAAACCAAGATTTAATCGTATTGCTCCAGGTCCCAACTTTGTTGTTTATCTTCAGATCCATGGCGTATTGCAAAGTTCTAAGTGGCTTTGAATGACCCAGTTTGATAAGAACTCCTGCTTATTTCTAATTTAACAAAGATAGTTGGGCTCCAATTATTAAATTCTCAGCAATCTTCATTTGCAGTACTTAGATCTTTTTCTTCTTTATTAAATCTCTATTGGAGATCTTACTTCACAAGACTGATTTTCATTTACTGCTTTTCAGTAAATGGCAAGACAAGGACGATATGCAAACTAGCCCAAGATTATAAACCACAATGGAGAAGTAAATTGTGTTGTCAGAGATTCTCAAAACTCATCTGAAAACTTTCATTGTCAACCTCTTTTAAGTAAATTTCTTCCTTGACAGTTTGCATCTCTAAGGTAATTTTATAGGTTATCCTGTTGGTTAATTCTTTTTCAAGTAAAAATTTATACTTCATTCCCTTTCTGCTTTTTCTGTAGTGTATAATGAAAGAAGATAAAGTATATTTTTCATTTTTAATCCTCAGCTTGCTGTGAAGAAGCAGACTTGACAATATAAATCCTTTCCACTTCTTGCACAAAAGTTTATTGAAGGTATGATCAGCAGAACCGATTACAGCCAAAAGATACTTTCTTTGAACAGAGCATAGAGTCCAGGTAATCCCCCCCTCCAATTCTTTAATTCCTAAAAGAGGATTGGCATCTATTAATATCTGCATTTGAGTTTACTGTAAACTTTTTCAGTTCTGAAGCATACCATGTCAGCTAGAAAACAAAATATTCATTCAAAGCATATGTCTGATGTGCCTAGAATGGGCTTAATATTCACTCCCACTTCTCTGGAAACCGTAATACTCGGAGAAAGAAATTGATGTCTAACAGAATTCTCTGCACCCCCACTAAACTACAATTCTCAGATTCTTTGAGATAAGCTATGGCCTTAAAGCAGCATGAAACTGATTGTTATGGTACTGATAAAATTAACTGCGGAAGCACGGCACTGTCTGAAATTTTAGGAACTTCTGAAACTGGTGTGAGACTAATTCTACATAATGATGGCACAAAAACAAGACGCGGAGACACAGAAAGCTAGGTGGGATGAGAGAAGAAAGAAAGGGAAGAGTCTACGGGGGAGGCTATGGAGGGAAAGGAAACAGGATGGAGAATACAGGGGTGAATGGGATTCTCCCACTAGTTATTGTGAGTTCCCACTTGTTTTGCATAGCAACCATTGGAAGAGTCACACACCTGTGCTAAGTGAATGTATGGAATGGAAGAATCACACACCTTTCCATTGCATAGGCAATCTTATGGATTTATACTCCTATAGGAGTCCTGTGCATCCAATGATGGGAGTGCTGATTCATGAAAGCTCATACTGGAATACACGTTGCTAATCCTTAATGTGCCAAGGGACTCCTTCTGTCAGCAGACTTTCAAGTCAGATTTGCTCCGTTGATACAAAATTCTTTGAAAATAGATTCAGGTGGGTAGCCATGTTGGTCTGAAGCAGCAGAACAAAGTTTGGCATCTTTAAGACCTACAAAGTTTTATTTATGATATAAGCTTTTGTGTGCAGGCCTTAGATACAGTGAAACGAGACATCCTCTACCATTACATGTGGGTAGAATGGGTGAGGGGTTAGTTAGAATAAGGTTTTAAGAGGCAGTTTTTAAATAATTTAATTCTATATATAGTGTTTAAACTAAGTAATTATATTATTTGTATGTTTTAATGTGTTGTGAACCAGCCTGGCAAGATGGGTTAGAAAAATAGCTGTTTATTACTATTGCTATCACTATTATCATTACTGTTACTTTTACTATTATTAAGGACTAAGTTAGTCAAGATACATAAGTACTTGGCAATTATAGCTGACATTAGATTAAAGCAGTTGGTAAGATTGGTAGGTTGATTGGTAGGTTGTATATTGGCATAAAAATACAAGAATTAACAAACAGATGTGAGAACTGAGTATGAGTCCAGTGGCACCCCAAATGCAAACTGCCTGTTGCATATTCCACTGTGCCACATATTCATTATTTGTGACACAGCTGCAGCTTATATCATAAATCAGTGCATGGGGGGGGGGATGGGTGAATTTGCAGGAAGGTTGTATGCAATCCCACCTTCCTGCAAAAAATAAAGGCCTCAATTTGCCCCACAGCACCGCAAAGCACTGTGAAGCTGACTGGGGCAATTTTTGTCCCTTCCCAGCCTTTATAGGATGGGGAAGAACCATGCCTGGAAGTCTCAGTTCTTGCCATCCACATGGGCCTCCGCTGGGCTAGGCCTTGTTGGTCCTCACAGCAAAAAAGGGAATACGGGTTCTTCCACGATCCCTTCACACAGGGCAACTGAGGGCATTATCCGCACCAGGCCTGGAAGGGGGCCGGCCAAGCGGGGACATCATGTAGAAGCAGGGAATAGCCCCATTTCCATATGAGTGCCCTCCTGGCCTTTTCCACCCATGTGGAATTGGCCATAGAAATGTTATTTGCTCATTAAGATTGCCAGCTTCCAGGTAGAACCTGGAGATCTCCTGGAATTACAACTGTTTTCTCTATGACAGAGATAAATTCCCCTGGAGAAAATGGCTGCTTTGAAGGGTAGATTCTATGATGTTATATGCCAATGCTCTGCCACCCAGTCCATCCACAATTTTCTTAGTATTAGCAAAGAAAACATATAGCAGATTGTAAAACAGACTTACAAGTTTTGGATACTTGAGGAAGAACTCAGCACTCTAGATTACTTTACAACTGTACTGTGACCTTTTTGATATGACCTCTTGAACATGTGGTCAAAGCTCATAGAATACAATCCATTAAAAACATTTCTGCCCAAGTAACTGAGTGGCAAGGATGAATTTCTGCCCTGTTGCCTTGCCTGAATTTTAAAGTAGTTATCACAACTGACTGCTAACAAATAAAGTATCCCAACCAACCTAGTCCTTTGAGCTGTAGGGTAAAAACTAAATTATTCCTGGATGCTGCTGTGAACTGCCATCTGTAAATTGCCATCTTTTCCTACAGATAGCCATTATAATAAAAACAATATTGGATGAAGCTAAGTAGAAAATGAAACAGACAACAGCTGACTGCAGCCACTAAATTAGGGATTTTAGTAGTGTACGAATGTGCTTCATCCACCCTAGTGGGTTAAGATGTGAAGCAAATACATGGAATGCAACTGAAGAACTGGGATAAAGTATTTTAATATACATTTATGCAAAAAAAATTAAAAAAACAAAAAGCTTTCTCCAGTCTAGAAAACCTGCAAAACCGAATACATACTGTGCAGGAGAACATGATTACCATAATTTACTCATATCTGAAGAGGAAGGGAGTGCACCAAATTAGAGTGTTTATTTTTTAAAAGGCAGAAAATTATTACATTCCTAGGAAAAAGCATGTTTGAATCCCAGGTATTCAATACATGCAAAGATCATATGAAACTTTAGGTCGCAGGGACAAACTTTCAAAGTCTTTTATAACTATTGTGAAAACCCCAGCAGAGGGAATGGACTCTGCATGAGATTTAAAGTGACAGCAAGAAAGGCACAAACTCAATGCAAAAAGCACAGAAAAACGAGCTGGCGTGCTGAGCATCAACCCAAATAAAATCTGATCCATGACTGTGTAATAGTAAGCACTGTTGTGAAGAAGTCATATGACCATATCAAGGAAAGAACAAAGAATCCCCCCAACTGCAGACTGGGAACTGTGAGCTGTAAAAACCTCCATAGGGGTATATACAGATAGTAACTTGCTATATTATATAGTTTGGAATAAGCAGAAGTTTCTTTGTGCTTGCCTGGTGCTGTTATAAAAGGTCCACATGACGTATTGGTACTTTCTGCTCCTGTTTCCTGACTCTTGCCAATTTTGTCTCTTCTAGGATTTCCAGTGTCCTGGAGAGAAATGTCCTCTCCTTTGAAAAGAGGCTCAATGGGATGTTATTTACCCCCCTTGCCATGAAAATTTTCAACTGCTTGTTTCCATGTGCCAAATTTCTATTTAAGGGACAGAACAGTTTTCTGCTAGTCCTTTGGCAACCCAAGTGTTTTCTTGAGCTTGAACAAGTTCCAGATTTGTAAACAAATTATCACATCCCCCCCCTCACTGCATCCTCACAGTGAGGTAGGTTAGGCTGAGACTGTCATGGGTCACCTGGGAAAATTCCAGGGATGAACAAGGATTCAAACCCATTGTTCCACTTCTTAGCTTGATGCTCTAATCTTTACACCATGCATGCTTAGTGTATGCCTGACTGTACCCTATCAATGGAGGACAGAACTGTTTAATTTGTGGTTGAGCTATTTCTCTCTCAACTTCCTTATGAAGATCCACAGGACAGCAGCCCTTAAGATAAGAAATATAGGGTCTGAGTCGTCCCAACTTATTGTTACATCTTCCTCACTTTACCCCTCAGAACTAATTCCCAAGTAAGCCTGTATGTATAACATAGAACCCTTCTCAATGTTGGTATAAAGGGTCAAGTAATGGAAGCAATAATGGTAAATTCTGGGCATCTTTTGCCCAAGTCAGAACGGATTTTGGTTGTTAATTTGAAGAAAACTACTTCTTGCTAAGAATCTCATAAACCAAGTAAGCCATAAAATATCTGCCTATTTCTTCATTTTGCTTCTCTCCCACCTTTCTCACCATATAGAAACAGCTTGCAAAATAAAAATATAATAACCCAAAAATAAATGAAAAGGAAAGGGAAAGGCTTCTAAATGCAGAACACCTCCCTCTCTGGCCTTCCCTGCTGTGTGCTAAGGCCAGAGCTACCACACTTAGGCCTTTAGCACTTAACAAACCTTCACCCTGGATGTTACAAGTTAGCAGTCAGCTTCTCACATTTTCCTCTCCTGTGAAGGCTTCCTGGCTACATCCAGGTCTTAAACTGACCACAAAGGAGAAAGAAAAGAGAAAAACAGGAAAGGACATGACATTCCCCCCCCCCCCGGAAGCAGTTGGCATCCTGAGGTGAATTTACCCCAATGAATCAGCAATGCAGAGTATATCCTATTTTATGCTGCAGGCTGTGGAGGAAAGGCTACAGAATTTGGGAGTGCATTGCATGACTTTAGATAATATACCAGGATTTAACCTTAATCAGTTGCAACCAGATTTTAGCCCCAACTGTGTGGATGTGAGAATCATGTTAATAACTGAGGCCAAGTAGGCCTGTATAATGATGTCACCATTGAAGAACAGAAGCTAGGGATAATTCACCTGAGATTAGGCAAAAAGGCTTCCATTTTAGATTATGAGACTTTCAGGTAGAGTTAATGGGATGTTATTTAACAGGTGATGTGTTTTTTTTTTAATTTTCATACCAAAGGTTCTCCTGCCCATTTCCATACATTAAGCTTCTATTAAATAGGCAAGACATTCTTCTCCAGGACTCTTGACAGCCCTAGTTTTCCGAGCTCTCCAAGGCAAGACTGACAAAAACACCTTCTCCTCTTTACAGCTTTTCTGGATTACTCCAGAAACCACTGGATGGTAGCAGCCCTTGGTTGCAGCCTAGATCTCGATAGGGCAAATTTCTCCAAATGTAGCCTTTATTAAATGTACTTGGTATTAAACATTTCACATGTTAATGTTATATATGTGTGTCATGCATCACCCCCTGGCCCATGCCTGCGTAGGTATTTCTCCCGACATGGTGTTGAACTGGCCCATGGAGGCTGTTTTGAAGTAGTCCCCACCCCTTTCTCTTTGCTTTACACTATAGGGAGGGTCAGTGTTCTTATCTGTGTCCTTGTGTGGTATGAATAACACATCTCTAACAGAGCTGAGACTTGTGCGTTACTTAGACTGGCTGTCTCCTGTTTTGATACTCTGTTAGATCAATGGGTACTGTGGGAAGGTGGACTTCCCACCTCAAAGTGTGTTCAGTAGGGGGTGTTAGGTCTGAGGGTATAAATAGTCAAGCTCTCTTTTGTTCTTGTTCTGGCAATGTTTATTTGCCACTGATTCTCCAACTGATGCTCCCTTCCCTAAAATAAAGACCGACTCGGGTTTTCCCAATGCATGGGACTGCTGTGTGCCTTGAGGGGCTTTGTTACCAAAAATGACACATATCATGGACATGTGAGAGTTGGCTTGTGAGAGTTTGGTAACGTAGCGAAAGGATCGATTACTTATGTTTACAAGGTAACTGTACCCTTTAGAACTCAAGGCAGACAGGAAATAGTAATAGTAAAATAATAAGCCATCTTTATTCATAAGAAAATAATATAAAGAAATAGATAAACATATCAGGCATACTAACAGTCGATCAGATAAGAAATTCAAGAGGGAAAAGGGTTGCAGTAAGTATATTTACCAGTCCTGGAGTGTGGAGAAGCAGAGAGATAACACAGCCAGCCAGCAGCATGAAGGATGATCTAAATGAATCCAGATAAGAAGCACACTTTGGCTTGGCAAAGCCAGAGTTTTTATATCTTTTTGAGAAGAGGGGTCATGCTTAACACATGATGGGGGCATGACAGCGGCATGGATGAGAGCATGATGGAATTTCCCAGGAATAAGGCATTGGGGAATGGCCTGTCTTGGTCCAGTGATGGGTGCTGATGGGCTTAAAGAAAGGAAACCATCATGTCAATAGGTCTAGCTTTGGGGAGGGGGAGCGATTTCCCCTGGCAGATTGGCTTTAGGGTGAGTCAGAGGTGAGAAGACAAAGGAACCTGCTTAGAAGCCTCTAGGCAAACTTGACTCTGCGGGCTACTTGATTAGCAACACAATGGGATGGGGGTGGGGGGTAGAGAGGAAGGCACATGTGTCTCAGGATGCAGCTGTCATGTTGAATCTGTGGCTTAGAAAAGCTGGAGAGATGGTGGAGTCTGGCTCAGCTGGGTCTTGGCAGACACTGGACATGGTGTCTGGCTTTTGCATAAGCCTAGACTGTTGAGGGGTGCAATTGTTGGTTGGGGACAGTATGCCAGTCTATTGAGCGGGTTCCAGCCACACAAAACAGCTTTTGGAACTGCACCCCAGGGTCATGACAATGAGTTACAGCTCATGGCCTCGTGACAAGCCTAGTGTGGCTAATACAACCAGAGTTTGGCCACCAAGTATTTTAAAAAGAACAAAGCTTTACTAGCTTCTCCCTTATACAACTGGTGGAAATCACTGTCAATTGTCTAAACATAAAATGTGTTCAAAACTTCATATATCTGGAACTGGTAATGATACTCAAGGGAAGTAGTACTGAACTAAGCCTGTGATATCTTGCCTTCAGTTTCCCCATTACCGTGAAGCTCATAGTGTGAGTTTGAGCTAGCCATGTTCTCTCCAATGCCAAAGATTATTAGAACCATAACATCAGAAGAGCCCTTCTGGATAAGAGCTATGGTCCATCCAGTCCAGCATCCTATCTCACACAGGAGCCAACCAGTTCCTCTGGTGTGCCAACAACAAGACACAGAGGCCAAGGCCTTCCTATGATGTTGCCTCCTGGCTCTGGGATTCAGAGTTTGACTGCCTCTGAATGTAGAGGTTTCCCTTCAGTCACCACACCAAGTAGCCATTGATAGACTTATCCTTCCTGGATCTAACCTCTTTTAGAGCTGTTCATTGCCATGGCCATTACCACATCCTCTGCCAGTGAATTACACATTTTAAGCACTGTCTGAATCTAGAATGTTGAAGAAGAAGAAGAAGAGTTGGTTCATATGTGCTGCTTTTCCCTACCCGAAGGAGGCTCAAAGTGGCTTACAGCCACCTTCCCTTTCCTCTCCCCACAACAGACGCCCTGTGGAGGAAACCTCAACTTTTAAGTGGCACTTCTCCAAACATGATTCTCTTTTTAGCTGTCTCTAGTCTTATCGGCCCTTCCTCAGAACCTCAGACACATGCAAAGCTTTGGATTTCTCTTTCAAAGTTTCTGACAGCTTCCATTCAAAAATCTCTGAGCTGTTATTCTATATTTTTCACTGCAGGAATACATACCACATGCACTGAACTGTTATTTGACATGATATGTGACTATCTGAAAGGCTCTCCTATTGTTGTAATCCTTATCATTGTTTCTTACAGCAGCTGCTGGACTGGGAGTTCTGGTTATGCCAGCCATAGCTAACAGCCATTCTATAAAGTGATTGGATACATTTCTGCTCTCTGTACTACAAAGTGGTTGTATACATGAGATGCTGAAGGAGGGCTTATCCCCCCTGCTCTGTATTTCTCAATTTGTTTTAAACTCATGCCTTGGCTTTACCCTCCTGCACCCTTGGTTTAATATCTTCATCCAACTTGGCAAGATGTTATCAGGGTGAAATAATGTTTAAACAGTTATTTGATGGTGCCAAGTACTAAATGAGTACCTCAGAATCTTCCTGTTGTCAGCATTATCATCCCTTACCTTACTGCTTATTCGCATCTCGATATCTATTTGCTTGGTGGGAAGAGGGGAAGAATGGGTTTAAAAAACAGATTAAGATTTAAACATCAAAATCAGTATGGATATTATAATTCATAGGGGACATTTTAAAGGAATATACTATTGCTGAGCCTTTGGGTAAAAAACAAAAATATCTAATTTCATGTTCTATGTACATGAGAACAGATTAACAGTAGTAGAGCTTAGTTTAGCCCAGTGGATTCAGCCCAATGGAAATATCAAATACCTGTGAATGCAGGTAGATGTAATATTCTGAGCAAGCAAGAAAAATCTGCACACATGAGCAGTCTTCTGCACACAACACTGATGCAAGAGCACTTCTGGATGCACATCTATCTGTGCACTGTTCATGTGCTATGCACTATGGATGCCTCTTTTGATGTGACCAAGGATCCCTATTGGTATCATCAGTTGTTATATGCAACCAATTGTCTTCAGCTACAGTTACTGGGTGGGAACATAGCATCTAGATATATACTCTCATGTTTACATAGTGACAGAAATAATTTACATTGCTTGTAGTTAGTAGGTAAGTGATGAGCTAATAACAAGTTCAATTAAAATCAATGATTTCCATCAAAGCTTTGTGCTCGTTGATTTAAATAATCCTACCCTGAAGCTGTACACTACAGCATTACTATTCTGCTTGGATAATGAATATTAGTGACAGTGAACTATACATTGCCTTGAGAAACAGAAGCAAAACAAATTAGGGTTTTGTTTGCAAGTTTGTTAAGCTTTTCATTCAGCAAAGTATCATCGCTATTTCTAGATGTTGGTGACCCAAAGATTTAGTTCCTCTTGCAGAGGAGGCTTTTTCTGGCCCACACTGCATCAGAGCAAGAGAGCTTTACAAAGGAATGCAACCTGTGGATCCCACTCAGAGAGATTGAGAACCACCAAGAGGCCTCCGTATCCTGCCCTATGTTGGAAGAGGAGCAGAATATGAGGTCTCTCAGTCTCAGCCTTCAGAAGGGGCTATGATGTTTGTTTTGGGATAGACAGGTCAGGTCCCTAAACATACTGTCACTCTCTGGTATTTTATTGCCTTCCTTTTGAAGTAGACCAATAGCTCTCAGGGAATTCTGTGGTCTTTCCCTGTTTCTTTTACAGCCCCTGTCCTTTCGTAAGATGACTCTACATCTCTGACACCATGAAGTAGGACATGGGTCCTGCATCCCCCTACCCCTTAGCTAGATGGCATAAAATAGGAATCTATTGCTAATCTGCTGTATCCAGTAATGGATTGCCCATAATGAAGTAGCTATATTAGATTGAAGGCTTGCCTGCTTGCTTATTTGTTCGTTGTTTTCTTACCAGCACTCAAAAACAGGACATGAGGTTTCCACTGACTGCTGAAACTGAGTGCACTCTCTAACATCAGGGAATTTGCTCACATGCAATTTCCCATCACTCTACATGTGTAATTTCAAACCCATACATGCTATAATAGTGCAGAAATTATTTGGGCTTTTGAATTAATTAAATGGCTGATATAGGTCACTATTTATTCCAATAAATGACAATTTTGAGGGCAGGCTGCCTAGGCATCTGCCTTGCGTGTTGTCTGGACACATCCACCCTGGCTCCAAACTCAGCTAACTCTTCTGCTGGCCTAACTCATCACCACCTGCCCAGCCATATGTACAGAGAGGTGTCAGGCTGCATCCTTCTCCCCTAATGTACGGCAAGGCTGCTACCAGGCTCAAAAAATGCCACTCAGCAACCTGTGCACTCCTTCTCAGAGCACCTAGCTGCAAGACATGTGTTGGCCTGTTCCAAACACTCCTTCCATCACACCAGGTGTCTCGGTACTTGCTACTTAACACAACCTATTCTGAGCAATTTGTCCTATTCCTGCCACACAAAGGGGCAAGCCTACCTTAATACCCCTTGCTTTATCTGCTAACTATAATGTCATATAGGCCTTTACCCAGAGCAGCGAAATAAATGTTCTTTTTCGTGGAAACAGGGATGGTTTCAGGATTACACCCCTCGCCCCTGCTTTCCCTTTGGCATAGTCCCTTTTTCCTCCAACCACACTCCTTTAATTTGGCCCCACTGTTTTTTCTTCACTCTGAGAACCAGCATGGGATAATGGTTAAGAGCAGACTCTAATCTGGAGAACCAGGTTTGATTCTCTGTTCCTCAACATGCAGCCAGCTGGGTGACCTTGGTCTAGTCACAGGCCTGTTAGAGTTGTTCTCCCACAGCAGTTTCTCTCAGAGCTCTTTCATCCTCACCTACTTCACATGGTTTCTGTTGTGGGGAAAGGAAAGGAAGGTGATTGTAAGCTGTTTTGGGGCTCCATTGGGTAGTGAAAAGCAGGATACAAAAACCAACTCTTCTTTTTTTAAATGTCTATGGAGTTGGCCAAGTATATATTTTTGCCTGTGAGTATCATAACAATGATGTGTACCATGAGAAAGTACCTTTTAGTCATTGTCTGGTTGTGGCAACTGCAATAAAACTGACTTGACAGCATCTGCTCCAACGTGTAGCTCCAAGATGCCTGGGACAGAAATTTCAGGGTCATATTTGGCTAATGCTGTAAAGTCACTTCGCAGTATTATGTTGCTCCAGAAAAAATGAATAAATGTGACATAACATCACCCAAAAAATCCTTTGCCTGAGCTGAAGAAGTGTCTAGCATGCATCAACACAAGATTCAAGTTATGGGCAGAACAAAGTACAAAGGATGCCTGGAACAATGGCTTGGACTCCTTAGGCACTATTAGCATGGGCAGTTCATCCTTAGGCACTTGGATGAGAGCTTAGTGTCTGTCACCATAAAGCAATAAAGCTACCATTTTGAACTTTGGTTGGCATGAAGTTTGCAAAGTCTGGGGGGAAACCCATTTCACACTAGTGGTTCTCATAATTTCCCACCAGCTGTTCTCATTAGTCAGCAAATGACGAACTAAATCCTGATTTTAGGTGAGTAGCTGAGTTAGTGAAACTGAAATACTATGGCCACCTCATGAGAATGAAGGACTCCCTGGAGAAGAGCCTAATGCTGGGAGCGATTGAGGGCAAAAGAAGAAGGGGACGACAGAGAATGAGGTGGCTGGATGGAGTCACTGAAGCAGTAGGTGCAAACTTAAATGGACTCCGGGGAATGGTAGAGGACAGGAAGGCCTGGAAGATCATTGTCCATGGGGTCGTGATGGGTCGGACACGACTTTGCACCTAACAACAACAAGCTGAGTTAGTCTGAATCAGTAGAACAAAATTTGAATCATTAGCACAACAAAGCCCAACAAAATAAAATCAGTGTCCAGTAGCATAAGACCAACAAAGATTTATTCAAGGTGTGAGCTTTCGAGTGCAAGCAGTCTTCCTCAGACTAAGAGCTTCCTACATGACAGTGGGCATATAAAGCAAAAATTAATTCTGTACTGTGTCACACATCCAAATACAGGCATATAATAATTCTTTGCCAAAACAGCCAATCAGTCCCTTCGAATTCAGTTGTAGTTCACAAAAGGAGAAATAAAACTGTACACCCTCCAAAGCAACAGGGAAACTGATCTATGTTGCATAGAGATGAACTGTAATTCCAGGGAATCCCCAAGTCTTAATAATCTTTAAACTGCCCGCGGTGCGGTGCTCCGCGGACTTAATAATCGAATAAGGGCTCTTGGGGAGGAGTTAGGGTGGGCTCTGTCCAGGATAAAAACTCGGAGGAGCGAATCACGAGCCGCTCCTCCGAGTGCCACTCCAGGGCCAAATGTCCAATTGGGAGGCACACTATTGGATACTTGGCCCGTCTCCCAAATGCTGCGCCAAAGACTCTACAGTCCTCCCAAGCCGCCATCCTCGCCGGATGGCCGCCAGGGAGGAGGCTCGCCCCACGCCGCTGGACTCGGGAAAAACTACTTTCCCTTCACCCAGCGACTGCCCTTCTCAACGACGGGACTGGCCCCGACCCACCCTCCGCCTCCTCGCACGCCGCTGCCCACACCATCCTGACCCCGGCCACCCACCCCCCACTTACAGCTTGCCACTTGCCCGGCTGGCCCCGGCCTTCACCACCACTGACGACGACGCTCTGCTGCAAAGATGGCCGCGGCAACAGGCAGATTGCTGCTGGCCCGCTCTGCCGCGGGCCCGCTCCGCCCCCAAGCCGCTCCATCGCCGAGCCGCTCCTCAACCAGAATGGCTACCTTCGCCGCCTGCGCAATGCTCTGCCGCCGACCTGATCCGCCGCCACTGATGCCGCTGCTCTGCTGCAAAGATGGCTGCACCAATGGCCAGATCGCCGCCGGTCCGCTTCGCCGCCGGTCTGCTCTGCCGCCGGCCTGCTCTGCCCCCGAGCCTCTCCATCGCTGAGCTGCTCCGCTGCCAGAACGCCTACCCTCCCTGCCTGCGTGTCACCAGAGAGCCGCGAGCCTCCAGGGACGTGTGGCTGGTGCCAAGATGGCTGTCCAACGGCCGAAACCTCCACCGGCCTGCTCCGACGCCGACTGCCGACGCCGCCAGACCCAGCACATGTCCGCCCACCTCCACGATCGCCGCTGTCGCCCCGCAGCGTGCCCGGACCATTCCCACTGCCAGCCACACTCCCAAAGGTAAGTTTGCCCGCACCCAACGGCGGGCCCCATGCACGGCATTCCGCAGCCCCCCCCCACGGCCAACTATCACTGTGTGTGTGTGACTGTGGCCTCTGAGGCCAACTCTGTACGCTCTGCCCCCTCTCCTGGATCCCTACCTGTCGGTTACAGAGGCCTCACAGTACATACATTGGCTATTTGCCATTTGTCTCCCTGCAACTGATGGCCGGTTCAGGTAGGACGCTGTGTTTCCCTGCAGCAATTGTGCACCCTTTGATTCCAGGGACACCTTTAAGTCTGGGGTGTGTTTGTGTGTCTCTTTATATGGCTGGTGAACAACCAACCCCCCCCCCCCGCGACCCCAGGCTCCCACAGCTAGCGCCTGCTGTATTGACAGCACAGCGGGCTTAATTCCTAGTATATATATATATGCAACTCTTATTTACTAGATTCTATTCTATTTTAATTACCAGTGTCTTCTTGCATTTTCCTAACACAGTGAATGCATTTTCTATTCGGCTGCTAATCTAAGAAATGCTTAACACTGTAATAACTATTCAAGATTTTATGTGAAGCCATGTGGTTGCATTACATTTCTAATAAGGACCTTATTAAATTCTTCCATACTGAATTTCTCCCCTGGAATTTCAGAATTTTACTGGAGCCCCTCAGTTCCAGGGAGAAAGGCGGACTATATATAATATGAATAAAATGTTGTGATATGCAAGTAGCTTGCTAAGTTATGGACTCATGCAACAATTATTTCAAAGGAACAATGATTTTTCTCTTTGGGATTTTTTTTGCAATGTTTTTAATTTTTTTTTTTTTGCATTGGAATACTGGTGGTGAATGGCAAAATACAAAAAGGATAAAAAATGTGTTATGCTTAAGTTGTAAGGCAGAAATAGTTTTATTCATTTATTTTATGCAATTTTTATCCTGCCCTTCTCAGGGATATAAAATATATATGGAAATATAAAATTCTAATCTAAATAAAATCCCATGGGTAAAATAAATTATTGTTAAAACTCTAGTTTTAATTTGAAAGAAGCTGATTGAAATCTTTTGAAAGAAAATTGACCAGGGTTTTCCTGCAGGTAACCAAAATGTCAGAATCAGCATGTCTAGGTGGGCTTTTATCAGTGACCTTTGCGTTACCTTGAAGCTCTTCCAGCTGCTCAATGAAAAAAAATCATTCTTTCATTGTCAGCTTTGCCAACATCTAGCTGCAAAAGAAACTCAATTTATAGATCTGTAATTGTGAAGGCCATGTGCCCTTTGGTGATCTGTCCCCACACTGTTCACAATAGATACCTCAGAACCAAGAGTCCAAGATTGGTGACAAGTTTATCAGCCCATAGAAATTCTCAAGATTTTCTCAGAACTATAAACCATTTTATTAGGACGCTGCAGCCATTTTGGTAGAGAATTAGTCTCTAAAGTAGGGAAAGGGAATGTATGAACTATGGGCTTCCTCAAAACTGCTTATCTCTTCTGAAAAAGCAATCTACAATGGTTTCATTGTCCTGGCATGGCATCAAAAGAGATCTGTTAATTTGCCACAAGTAGACTGCAGTCTTTTTTGAGAGGGCTGCATTTGGTCAAGAGTGAAAGTTCCAAGAGTATTAGACCTCTTCAAAGTACAATGAAAACAATTCTGTTCCTTAACTGGGGAGGAAAGAGAACTTGATGATTAAAATAAGAATGAACTGGCAGCCAAGAATGTCATCAAAAAAGATTCTCAAAATGCTCCTGTCGTTTTACAAAAAAACCCATAGAATGCTAAGGTGTTAAAACATGTAGACCATGTTTTACTGTCTCACTATAGATTAAACATGAGTGTATGTCAAGTAATTAAGTAATAATGATTCTCACTGGGTGCTTATGTTTTGCATTACTTACCTAATGGCTTAGCATTTAAATGGTCAGCTTGGAAGCTTATCAAATAACCTATTCAGATACAGAGAGTGATGGTGGGTTGGATGCACAGCTCTTTTTGTCTATTGTTTGACATCCATCTGTTGTGTAGACCCACCAAAACATCAAGGCCGAGTTTTACACAGTGAAGATTTCCTACAACTGGAAGGGAATGCTAAACAGCTCCTTTCTGTGGTTAGCAAGGCAGCATGTGGGAAAAGTTGAAATCTACTTTCCAACCCCCAAATTTATATTGTGCCTGCTGACTCCTTCCATGGCCCACAAGCAATGAATGCTATGCTCAGCCAGTCTGCAAATTACACCATAATACTAAATCTGTTCTTATAGGGCTTTCATTTTTTTATTGTGCTTGTCTCTTGTGGTCTAATACCACACCTAGTCCTGTCGGTAAAGTAGAAGGGGGTGCAAAGATGATAATGACATGGTATAATGAAAATCCCTCAAGGTTTTGTCACTCTCAAAAGGACAGAAGCAATTAAGAGATAATTGTCCATAGAACAGAACAGCCTTGCAGGATGGAGGTCTCCTGCTGCTGTGAGAATGCCTAGCTGAAACCAACGCATTTAATGGGATATAAATGCCACAAGGAGGCCAAGGCTTTCACTTTCAAGGAGCTGAATACTGATCCTGTGTCAGTGGTCTATTATTAGGAGTTATCATTGGCAATTGGATCATTTTGTATGAAGGTGGCCATGTCCATTTCTGCTCGCTGTACTATAATAATCTTGTCAAGTTGTCAAAGCCTTAAGAAAAGGCCAGCACTGTGACCCTCCATCAACCACCAAAATGTTTCTTAATTAAGAACTTCAACAACTAAGGTGAAATGAAACTTTCTCTGCACTTGCATTCAAGTAGGTGGCCATGGTGGTCTGAAGCAAGAGAACAAAGTTTGAATCCAGGTGCCCCTTTAAGTCCAACAGTGTTTTATTCAAGGTACAAACTTTCATATGCATGCAAGACATCCTCAGCTGTTACATATAGGTAGAGAGGGGATGGGGGAAGAAAGACCAATTAGAGTCAAAATGCATAAGAAACTGGGTGCTTATAGCTGAGATTGGATTAAAGTGGTTGGTATGATCTGTGAAAAGCAGCAAATTAGCCTACAGGAGTTAACAAACAGATGTGAGAACTAAGTGAGAGTCCAGTGGCACCTCCAAGACCAACAAAGACCAACACTTCTGGGTATAAGCAAGGATTTAGCATGAGTAGATGCACATCACTGATGGCCCTGGGGCCAAACAGGGTCCTTTTGCCTAGGAATGAGGTAGTTCATGGGTTGTGAACTGGGCTCATACGGCCATGCCCCCACCAACCATGCATGACCACATACAGGTCTTACCCCTTTGTGCATGTTCACAGGTTTTTCTGGAATTTCCACCCTTGGCACTTGTGTGTGAGCATGTGAAATGCGTGAAAATCTCTCTTCCGGCATAGATGAGGCATGGGAGGGTTGTCCTTTGGTTTCCATGGCTACTCCAATACCTGTTTAGCATGATTGTCATCCTCATAAACCAAGAGTAATGCTCCCTTTGGTTTCAATGGGAATGCCTTGCCTATGTGAGAGCTCATTGCATTCTTTTGCTCTTGGTGGGAGTGGTTGAAAGGGAAACATGCATAGGTATTTGGAGATTTCTTGCTGTTGTATTTTATGCACGCCAGCCTCCCCTAACATTCTTCACCTCCTTTCCCCTATTGCCCTCTATTTTCCTCCATATTTGATCTCTTTTGTTCCCATGTCTTCCTGTCCTTTGATGCCTGGACAGTTATCTCCATATTATAACTTCTTTTGATCTGTGCCTGGTTCGAGTTCCCAGGGGAGGGGGAGTCCCCTCAAGCCCCTATTTCTCCTACCCTATACTTTGTGAGTCAGTTCTGACTATGCATTCAATGTAGATGCTTGCTTTCTTAATTTAAAAAAAAACTTTAATTCAAAAAGTTTGCTTATTTAGAATTCAAAGTCTGTCACAGGGAGCTAGGTAGACAGTTAGGTAGGTAGGTAGGTAGATTGCTGGTTAGGTAGGCTGGTGGAAAGCTGGTTAGGTATGTAGGTAAGTAGATTGTTGGTTAGGTAGGCAGATAGACAGTTGGTTATGTAGGCAGGTTGAAAGTTGCTTAGGTTGGTAGGTAGATAGGTAGGAAGTCAGAGCACCTGACCCAGGACCCAGGGAGCATGTTGGGAGATACACCCCATCCAGGGCCCTCCAAGCCCTCCCACTCTTACATTAGATTTAATGGGTTAGTGATCACCATGGTTTTTAACTATTTTAGGAGTCTGTTTTAGGAGTCTGTACTGATGAATGTCCAGATGGGTTGTAATGGGGTTTTAATGAGGTTTTTAACAGACTGTTGTAACCCACCACGAGCCTGGCATGAGAGTGGCGGGTAATAAGTTGAAATAATAAACAAACAAATAAATAAGCAAGCTTGTGGACCCTCATGGTCATATGTGTGGGCACCACTTGGCCCCTGTGGGGGCTCCCAATGCCCATTTCAGTCATCATCCATTAAATCCATAGGAAACCATGTTCCTATTTCCATAGGAAACCATGTTCCTGTCTAAAACTATGACATGGGAAGTTACGTAGGTGGATTACTACCTCCCAGGGCCAAGGGGAGAAGGGTGGACACTGGACAAGACCTAGAAACCATGTCCACAATGAGGCAGTATAGTCAGGTAACTCGACAGTAAATTTCACTGTGCAGGAAACTGCTAAATAGTTAATGAACTCAAGAGAACCCAAAGGTTTGTGAATGCAGGGAGGCCCATGCAAGTTCAAAGTTCAGGGTTCATGATGTCCCCCCAACCTGAGACCACCAACAAATCCAACTAACTTCCATTTTCCAGGTTCATGCCCACCTCTAGTTGCCAGATCATGTTATTATCACCATTGCCATCTGGTTATAACTGTGTAGCAGGGTCCCCCCCCCCAGCTTACATAGATATGCTGCACTTGGAAGAAGCATTAAAACCAAGATAATGTAACATTTAACTTTGATTATCCTGAGCCACAATACTGTAATGTATAGGATACATAGATATCATCCATAGCAGGATCATGAATATCTGTGAATATCAGGGCTCATATGGAAATCATAAATTCATGCTGAGGGTGGCATTGACAAGTCTTCTCTTCACATGTGACAGGATGTAGCTCACTGTGCTTTTACTTACCTTGCTATCATGTAATATTTGAAATGTATTTTGGAGATTACCATAACAATGTAAAAGGTGGTCTCCAAAACACTAAGCTCAATTTCTTGCACAAATGATATTATGTGGCTACTCCCCCCCACACACACACAGGCTATTCTCCTCCCCCCATGCTACTTGCCAAACATGTCCTTCCCTTTGATAATGGAAATAGTTTCCCATAAACCATAGCAACAGTTATAGTAATAACTGCTTTTGAGGTCAATAAGGTAAGATAAACAGAAGTTAACAGTGAGGGGAAGAAGCTATAACTGATATGAAATTGTTATGTGTATGAGTGCACTGCGATATAATCCTGCTGCAGAGATATAAGTAAGGTTGTGATCATGCTTATGAGGTGATTGGCATCCTTTATATTTAAATTATGCACTTGAGACTGATGGCCTTTCATCAACACTACCCTGTATTCAAAACATTTTTCAACTGCCTGCTTCAGATAAATTATCATCTTCCCCTTTCATGTCTATTCACATTTTGATTGTCAGCAAGAGGCTGTTAGAAGTAATAACTGGTAAAAAAAATACTACCGTGTCACATGCACGAACAAGCTTAAGTTTTAAGTTGTTTTTAAAACTGGCAAGAAACTTCTCAAGCTTCTCCGTGCTATAAGGGTAACATATTTTGCCAAGTGCAGAGGTTCGAAGGCAGAAATGCTGGCCAAGGCTTACCAAAATGGCCAAGACTGAAGCCCAGGCACGGGGGAGGTCCATAAGAATATTTCTTACCCCTGGCTTGCCAGCCGGCACTTAGTATATTGATAAAGTGATGTCTATGGGTTGCTCTGTAGCTTGTGCCACAGTTTAAGCCTTTAGCACCTTTCTAAGATTTGTGGTTCAAGGGCAATCCAACAACCCCTATGTCACCCATTATTTAGATGATTTCCTGTTTGTTGGCCATCTGGTTTACAAAGGTTTACAAATGCACAGGGAAGGCTACCGACGCTTTGAGCAGTTCCATCATCAAACACACAGACCTTTATTTTCAGCACAAGTCTTTATAGAGGGTTGGCAGTGTTCACTTCTCTGAGTGGGAAATGGACATTTGGCTGTTCATTATAAGGCATAGCCTGATTTGCTGGCTTCAGGCTTTCAGGCTTTGGCAGGAACACTGGATAGCCTCTGCCCCTTGCTCTTTTGAGGGAGACAGGCCAGCATGTCCACCTCCCCAATTTGGAGGGGATTCCTTTAAGGAGTCTTGGAGGTTGAGTCACCATGTGATATGCCTACCTCAGGGGCTGTTTGTGAGTTCACCACAGGTGGAACTCGGTGGTAGCTGCCCTTGTATTACTATCAACTATTTGTCACTTTCTGATTTTCCCCCAGCAGGTGGACTGAGCAAGTAGTAGGTGAGTCACTTGATACTTGGATCTACCCCCAAGCTTCATCAATGCTCCTTGGTCTGTAATCAATAAAAGATGTGGCCTATGCATTCCACAAAAAGTTGTGTTTGCTCTCTGCAAGACCTCTCATATTAAGCCCAGAACCTACAACATTCAACATGATTAGGTTCAATAAAAGAGTGGGTCACCAGCCAATTTTATCTGAGAGAAAACATTTCATGCATTACAGACACCTGACCCCTATTCTGTCTAAGTTAACAGGTAGATCAAATATATTTTACACATCCCTCCTCCTTGCATATCATTAAATGGTAAAGTTCTGTGATAGTTTTATCCATAAAGAAGATGAAGATTTAAACTTTTAATACCAAGTATAAGACGTTTTTTAAAGGTTTTTAAATTATTATTTTGCCTTAATGTTTATGCTTATATGAAGTGTGAACTAGATGCAGACTTAGTCATAATGCTATATTGTCTGGATTGTAAATAAAAATGTACATAATGTAAATAACATATGTACAAAGTGTGTTCTGTTGTCTGAAGTTGGTACTGAATCAGACCCAGGTTATGGCGAAACTCATTCACTGGAAAATATTTGAGGAAAGCTGCATTACTCCCAAACTTTCTGTCCCTACTCATTATTGATATAATGAAATCACATGTTTTCCCCTCCTATACCTGTCTATACATGCATTAGGCAACTTCAGCTTCTTTCCATATGTATAGATAACTTGTGAGAGGCCATTCTTTATAAAGTTGGAAGTACCAAAAGTACTTTTTTCATGTCCAACAGGCTATATATAGCCTTTGAATGATAGCTTTCGATGATCTGCAGCTGATTCAAGTATAGCAAGTATCTTTGCAAACATCAGGGATCCCTGTCCATCAGCGCTAGCTTGTCTGACAGTTTCTTGTCCCATTATTCATGCTTACTGCAATTGTTTGGCCATCTGAGGTTGTCAAGCTCCATCACAAATGACAGTGTCCCATAACTCCTCATGGGGAATTTTAACATTCTTGAAGAGTTGATGTATCTGAAATTTCAAGGCTGTATATCTTTTTGTAGCCAAGGGACAGTCTTTGTGCTGCAGCTTCTGTATTATGAAGCTGTTTGATATTCCAGCCTTGGAATAGCATTAGTTGCCAATTTGCAGCACATCTTTTAACTACTTAGAAAACCTGATAATGAAAACAACGCAAGATGAACCTGGTCAAGACTGAAATGAAGATGATCAGCACAGTGGCATGTCTAGTGTATTTGAAGCCCAGAGCTGTTCTGTTTTAAACCCCCCCCCCTCTATATGACAAAATTGTTTTCTGTAATAATCATGAAATAAATGCACAGTATCTGCAATGGCTCTAGCATATAAAATCAAAGAGTAAGACAGCATGGTAGTGCAAAGTCCCACAGATGAGCTCTTCTGCATTGCTAACATCTGTTTAAAACTGGTCTTCATACAGAATGGCTGGTATTGGAGTAACATAACATGTCAGTCTGAGCCTACATTATAAAACAAGACCATAGGACACCAGATGCAACCCAAGCAATTTAGAACATTCTTGGAATTTCTTTAGGGAAAGATTTTTTGGACTTTTTTTTTTTGCAAGAGAGCAGGATTGCGGGAAAGACAGAAATTGTTACAGATATGGGGTGTGAGGAAGGCTACCTTTTGGATACTTCCCTCTTGCTAGCTGAGAGAATCTGTGGAATCATACCGCCCGGGATCAGCACAACTTTCCTCAGGGTATGCTGCTTCCCCCGCAAGCGTGGGCTTCTCATGGAATTAACTAGCGTTACCAAACTTAAGATGAGGCCTGGAGTTCTTCCGGAATTAAAACTGATTTCTGGACAACAGACATCAATTACCATGTTGGAGGGTATACTCTATGGCTGAACCGTGTATATTCAGATGTCCATGGACTACAATTATCATGAGCCCCTGTAGTCCATGGACATCTGGAGAGCCACAGTTTGGCCACCCCTGTTCTGTGTCATCACATCCCTCCTGAGCTCCCCCTCCCCAGACTTTGCCCCCAAACCTCCCAAGCTAGAGTTGACAACCCAAGAGTTGATTAATTCTGGGCTTTCTAAAACCTTCTGATGTGTACCTTGGAGAAAAACAGTCAGCCAGAAAGGAAATGAGTCCAAAAGGGATACTAAATGGAAAGGCAGATGAGGACAAGCAAGCCACACACCACTCCTGGGAAGCTCTTATCTCCTAATACATTTTACTGTTCAAAAAGACCTGATTCAATTTATTAAGTTCACAAAATGAAAGTAAGTTCTGTACTAAATGTCACCTAAAAAGCAGCAACCATGGTGGTTTCGCACGGGAGGTGCTGCCTTGCTAATGCTGCCTAAATGTGTAACAAGTTGTGGCAATTCAACCTGGCTGCCCCAGAACCCCAGACCTTCATGGCAGCCTCCATGAGTTTCTCTTCAGGCTCAGCCAGGACAAGCAGCGCCTACCCCACCACAGCTACTCCCTCACACCAGATGTAGTAAGCTGAAGACAACTGAATGGCAACTTAAAATACCAGCAGTTCTGAGGAACAAGGGACAGTGGTGAACCTTAGCCTTTCTCAACTTTTTTTTTACCAGTGAGAAACCCCTGAAACGTTCTTTAGGCTTCAAATAATCCTCGAAGTGGCGTCATTGTACAGAATATGGTTGGGAAGCCTAGCTGGGTCCATGCCCACCCTGCGCTCCTTCCCTTCCCACTGGCCATTTTGGGAGGGGGGGCAGGTTGACATGGCCATATATGGTCATATCACCTGATAAATGTTTAACAAATTCAAAAATTATATTTTGGCTGCATTCAGATGTCATGGGAAACTATAATGAAACTCAGAGCAAACAGGAACATAGCTTGCTGCCCATATTTGCATATTCCCTGTCTTCTTTTTCATGCGGAACTTGATGGAAAATTCCCCAGTTTAAACAAGCTCATTTGCTTTGCCGTATACATACAGCCGCTGTGGGTAAATTGAAGTTTACTTCATAGTCAATTAGAATTCTGAACAGGGATGAATGGATGCAAGCTAGAAGAAGACAGAGGTGGGAAGGGAGAGGAGAATGGCCAAGCGTGGCAACCAGCTGTGTTCATGTCGGATCAGAGTTTAGTTGCATCTTGCTATGACATCTAAATGCAGACTTTGACAGGGGAATACAACAGTGAGACACCTACATTACAACATCTCCTGCATAGGTGAGTAAAAGCATCAAAGCTTGACAGTTTCAGGTGGCTCCCTAATTTACCTGACCAGTTAATCATATCTGAGCTCTCTATATAAGATTTTTCAGGACTCTGTTTATATTTGCCAACAACTGCAAAGTGGAATTCATTCAAGTCCCCTAACTTGCATTTTACTATAGTTTCCATTAACAAGTAGCAGTTTAGAGCCAGTGTGGTATAGTGGTTAAGAGCAGCAGCCTCTAATCAGGAGAACAGGGCCCATTCTGCACACATAGGATAATGCACTTTCAATGTGCTTTGGCAGCTGGATTTTCCAGTACAGAACAGGAAAATCTACTTCTATGGCACATCGAAAGTACATTATTTATTGTGTGCAGACCAGGCCCAGGACTTGATTCCCCATTCCTCCGTATGCAGTCAGTTGAGTGACTTTGGGGCAGCCACAGTTCTCTCAGAGCTCTCTCAGCCTTGCCTGCCTCACAGGGTGTCTGTTGGGGGGAGAGGAAAGGACGGCAATTATAAGTCGCTTTAACTGTTTCCCCACTGCCCTGGCTCCCATGCGGAAGCACAAATCCAGGGCAGACGAGGTGCACTGGGCCAAATGCTCACCTGTGCAGGAACAGGAAGCAACCTGCCCTAGTTCAAGCTCCGGCCTGCAGCCCAGTGCAAAACGTACAGTGCGTAAATGGTCTTTGAGACTAGTAAAAACAGAAGTATAAAACCCAGTTCTTCTTCTTCTTCTTCTTCTCATTGTAGGTGGTCTAGTTCCTCAAATGTTTCCACCTTGAAAGTGTCACTAAGAATAAATTGTCTATGATTCACAGGAACACTTGGTATTTAAAAGTGCAGCCAATGAAGTTTACAAGGCAGAAGCTATGGAGCTGCAAACAAGCTGGGGCTTTTTCCTGATGCCAGGGAGAGTTTAAAAGTAGGAGTCAACAGATCATTTCCTGGTTGTTTGTGTGACAGTTTGCAGGGAAATGGGCTGCTGATAACACTTGGGTGTCAATGCCACAGGGATTCCACAAAATCAGCTAAAATGTCATCTGAAGTTTCACCTCCAGATCCATAAGGATTTCAACATCCTGCAGTTTCATTTTGATTGATAGGGTCTTAACTTTCAAAATATTTATTTTTAATATGAGCATTTCTCAGTCTCCTTCAAATTAGATCTTGGCAAATAAAGAAGTGACTGCTTTCTACAGCTCTTATTGAAAAGAACTGGGAAAATCTCATAAAGACTTAATGTGCATGTTAAACGCAAGGCGGTGGGAGGGACCTTTCTTCATTTTCTTATAAAACAAAGCAAATCACATAAAATCTTTCATATGTTTTTTTCCCCAGCAAGCAGAAAAATACAGGCAGGGAGTCAGCTCCCATTCATTTATTTTCATGTGGTTGTTTTTTTGTTGATGTGTATGCTGTAAAATGATCAGAAGTCCTATTGAATTTATATGTAGCGCAGTCATGCAGAATATGAGTGGGTTTTCTATATTGATGACAGGGAATATTGCTTCTGCTTTATGTGCTTATATCCTGAGCTAATGAGTGTAAAAGCATAGTTAGAATAGGAATTCCTTATACTTCTTGAATTGTCTCTTCCTATGTCCTGATTGGCTCATTTGGAGACTTTCTGCTCCTAGGAGCATATTTCCTCCCTGCTCGCCTCTAGAACAGACTGAATGAATGCAGAACTATTAGCAGTTATTTAGGTCTCTCTCTCTCCCACCCCCCTCCCTCCCTCATTCCTCTATTTCTATACAAAGCTGTTTCTCTTCTAACTAGAAGTATTTTATTATTTAAGCAGCTTGGTGGTTAGCTACTTTTGGCATATTTAAACTCTGCCAACATGATGAATGTCTGGTAAGAAAGAAATTCTATATTTCCCAAAGTTTATCAGCGAGTTGAGATATATGAGAAATACTTACAAGAATCCCAAACAAGAGCCATGCTGTCATTTCAGGATCTGAAATATATTACAGACTGTAATCTGGCTAAATATACTGCTGTTCTCTCTCTGAGATGAAGGGCATCTTGATGGGATGATTCCCACACTCATTTCAGGGAGGCAGGAACACGTTCTTTGCCACTTCCTGTCTTCCTGGTGGGCGTCACTCATCTTTTCAGTTCTGGAATGTCCAAATTGATGGCAATAGTACTATTTCAATTGGTCTCAGGGCAGGGTGTGAAGGCAATTTGTGCAAGCTTGCCCTCAGACCATGCCTTGATACTTAATTTCTTGAGAGATTCTGAATACTTGGATGGGATATATAATTGTTTTTCACAGAAGGAAGGTGGAGCATACATGCCATAAATAAATCAAATAACCCTATGGAACTACTACAGTGAAATCTACTTACTTTAAAAATGTTTAATTATTGGATTGTGTCTACATACACATGCACAGGCACATCCACTAAGAGTAGTTTTCTGCTGTTACCATCTATTCAGACAGACTCATTGCCACCTGGGATCTAGGGCCACCAACATCCAGGTGGTAGTTGGAGGTCTCCCACCATTACAAATGACCTCCTGGCAACAGAAATCAATTGACCTGGAGAAACTTGCTACATTGGATGGTGAACTTTATGGCATTATACCCCTCTGCAAACTCTGCCCTTTAAGGCTCTATTTCCAAAATATCCAGGCATTTCCCAACTCAGAGCTGGCAACCCTACTGGGATCAGTATTCCCTATTACTATGTTTCACTGTGAAAGCTGAACAATGCAGAAAGCTCACAGGAAGAAAGTTGATTCATTTGAAATGTGCTGGCGGAATTTTACAGAATCTGTGGACTGCCAAAAAGACAAATAAGTGGGTTCTAGATCAAATCAAGCCTGAACTCTCCCTAGAAGCTAAAATGACCACACTGAGGCCATAGTACATTGGCCACATCACGAAGATACCAGACTCACTGGGAAAGACCACAATACTAGGAAAAGTGATGGATTGACTCTATAAAAGAAGCCATGGCCCTCAGTTTGCAAGACTCAGAAGAAAAAAGGAAAATCACGAGGCATAATGATATAGTAGTCTTCTCTGTTTATAGGTGAAAAGGTTATAACATAAAGTCTAAATGGTCAAACATATGATCAAACATAAAGAGTCAACCGAAACGGGATCCTAGGTTAAGTGACCCGCTTTCTGTTTTATCTTCGTCAGTGGTTGCTCTTCCAATATATTGTCATAGTAGTAGTCGTAGTATCACATTGGCAAAATGCTCATAATCGTCTGGGGATTTCATAAAGTGCCCCAACTAAAGTGCCCTCAGTTTGCAAGACCTGAGCAAGGCTGGTGATAACAGGACACTTTGGAAGACACCACCATGACTAGAAGGTGACTTGTTGGTACCTAATACGCACATTAAATTACTATTTAATTCTAAATTAAAGCTGTCCAACATGGGTTAATCAATTTCTAAACCCACTAAGAAAACCAACCATGGGGGGGAAAGCTCAAAATGGAAAAAGTCCTACAGAATTTCAGTGTTGTTTTTAAAAGGGCAATTAAAGAGAGCAGAAAAAAGAAGCAGTGAAACAAACAGAACTTATGCTCATGCCAAAGCACATAAGTGACCTGCCACAATCAGATGCCCTGTTGGCTCTTTTGAAAGGTCAAATGAAATTGTACTGAAAGCCATGTAGGGATATTTTAAAGCAGTGATTTAAGATAGTGGGGTGCCTTTTGGAGGTAGTGCCCTGACAATATTTCACTGCGGTTTTTAATCAGCCTTAATTTGTTGAATGCCAGTATTTGGAGTGACTCTGCTTGGAAGCATTAATTGAAAATGTTCAGCTATTCATAGATTTAAGGGTGGGTTTGGGTTTTTGTTTTGTGTTGTTTTTTTTGTAACCAGAGATTTCTTATCAATTATGCTAATAAAAAGAGAAACCTTATCGGTTCCAGGTTGCTCTGATTCCTCCTGCCTAATTGTTGGCTGAGACAATTACCAAATCCTTACTCCAGGCTAAAGAAGGTATGGGGAAGCCTGTGATGAAAAACTGTTGTAAGCATTCACAGGGCCAAATTCAACCATAGTACATTTTGATAAGCTGTTTGTTTAGACTACAACGTAACTCAATTTTGGGCCTTAACTATTGGCTATGGCTTGATCTCCAATCCAGATGGATTTTGGGTCACTTGCTAAAGACTCACAATTGGATATAACTTTACCTTTTGAACAAGTTGTCTATATGGTTATTCTTGTAAGACTGGACAAATTATCTAATACTTATATTAGCGGCATTATGTGGTTCCATTCCCAGTGTTAACCTAATTTCTCAAAGACTGGCACTATTGCCGTAGCATGACCATAATGTTCTCAACATTGTTTGGGACCTCTCATGTCATGGCAGCATAGGAAGCCACTGCATTAAAGCAGTTCCCCTACCACTGAGGTAAAGTGAGGATCAGGCCTAAGCATTGACTTCTGGGTCTATAATATAAATATTATCCCTATAGAAATGTGTTTCCCTAGTGTCATTGATGCTCCTTTTAAAGGGCTTTGAATTGATGCTATGCAGTGCTTGAGTTCGATACTTAGTATTGTTTGACTAGCTACCAGTGGCTAATGTTAGCTACAAGTACAATAAAGGTTAGCATTAGTACATTGACTACCCTTAACAATTGATTTTTTCAAAAAGTAGGTCCCTGAGAGGAACTTTCTAATCTGTTCAACACAGTAGTCAAAACGTACCTTGCTTTTCACAAAATGATATTTCATGGGCACTGTTATTAGCTGACAAATTTCATTTATTCTGTAAAACAAGTTTAAGTTCTGGGACAGGGACTGCCCCAGAATTGTATGTCATCTTTGAATGAGACCCCTACAGATTAGCACCAGTGACATAAATATTAGACCAATGACAATGGCTATTCTTAAAAATGGATATTAGAAGTCAGAATGGTGGAATCCAAGCAACAGGCTTGAAAGCCTATTACTAACATCATCCCTTGTTGTTACATATCATTAAGTATCATCCATGACTAGCTTAAAATAATTTCATGGTTATTATATTATGCACTGTATTTCAATTATGTATTCCAATAAAACTTGAGCAATTCCAGCATAATTAGCTACTGGAAAAAGACAGTTCTCTTTCACAAGTACTGGGGGGGGGGGGCTTGTCTTGCACACAGACAACTCCCCAATCGTAAACAACTCCTCACCCACAATAATACAACAACTAATTTGACCATGACCACTGGTACCAGAGCTTGCAACAAACCCAAATGCCAACTTCTCTACCAGTACACCCAGACAACACAATCGCTAGACTTAATAACATCAACTACACCATCACATACTCATCTTCTAAAATTCTGTATGTCATTTTAAATGCCAACAACACAGGGCAAACAGATCAAATCCTCTGCCAAAGGATAAATGGAGACAAATCTGACATAAAGAATCACAAGACTAAGAAACCTATGGGAGAATACTTGAAACTTCAAGGACATTCAGTGGGTGATATCAAAGTAGTTATTTTATTACAAAGGAACTTCAGAAACAGGCTGGAAAAGGAAATTGCTAAATTGCACGTTGTTACAATGCTCAGAGCAATGGAATCTCCAGCTCTTAACATGGATATTTGTTTTTTTAGCTCACTATATATGCTAACCTTATATCTGCATTCTTAACAATCCCCTAAAAGGACCACAAGTCCTCTTAATTTTATTTTTTTTCTTACTTGAATAGTAGATTGTAATGAAATGTAATTAATAGTAAAATGTAATGTAATTTGGAATGATAGATTCTCTGACCTGGGGACAGAGAATCGCCCCACTTCAAAGAAGATGCTGTTAAGATGCCTGCATGCTTGAAATGAGATGGATGGAGTCTAAGGACAGGGTCTCAATTACACTCAGTATTCCGCAATTAAAGCATCTGCCCAATAACCTTATATCCTAAGTTTGTTATTTCTATTTGGTCCTTGAATCGGTTAAACATCTTCATTGGACTGTAAGCTGGTTTATTGATTGTGCTTTACCTATATATTGGACTAGTACTTCCCATTTCATTGTGTCTGAGGAAGTATGCATGCACACAACAGTTCATACCTCAAATAAAATTGTGTTGGTCTTAAAGGTGCCACTGGACTTTAATACCTTTAATTCTCTCAAAACACAGTTCGCTTTCTTATCTACATGATTAAATGCAGTGATGCTTGGGAAAATGAGGCTTTTGCATAATGCACATGCAGCAGAAGTGGCTGAATTTGTAAATATGGACTCAAGTTCTGCTGCTTCCAGTAGGCACCATCACTGGGGAACATATACATACTGAGAGAAGAGAGAGAGGTAGAAAATAAACCTTTATTTAAGCTATTGAGGATGGTGACTAGAAATTAGCTCTTTCTAGTGTATGACAAATATTATTTTGCTGCTTGCAAACCTCAGGATACCCAATTAAAGTAAATTTCTGACACGAAAATAGCTAGTCCACTAAATTTGCTAGAGTTAAGGTGCCACACCATCAGCCAATGCAACTTTGCACTGGGCAGACCAGATTGTGACAAAACTGTTAATTATCTGATTAGGCTAGAAAAACTCCACCTTTCTGCCATATTGAATTTTGCATATAGCAGATGTATTGCCTGGGAATATTGGCTGGTATGCATTTTCCTCTCATGCACATTAGCAGGAGAGAAAAAGCAGTTTGGCAGAATATTGGCTTTTCAATTATTAATTATTTTTTCAAATACTATTGATGCTCTCATTATGTTACTCTAAACAAAAACACAACAGACTTCAGGAGCTGGCAAGAAAGGGATGAACATTCATGTGACAAGCCAGATTCCCCCCCCCCTTTTTTTTTTTTTTTTGCTGGTGTTCAATGCACTTTCATGTCTCAGCTCTTTGGAAGGTCAGTGGGTAGCAGACAATAAGGAAATCTTTCACCAAAGAATAGAATTTCAAGGCTGGAAAGTACCTGAAAATAATAAGAGTCCATCTGGGTAAACAAACCGTGTCAAAGCCCATTCTTTCTAAGTTAGGACATGACACAAAGTGTCTTAAAGCAGTCGTGATGGAATATAGGATTACCTGATCATATTTTAGATATTTTCAAGCTGTTCACCAATAACATGCTTTCATGCTTCTGTAATCCATCATCCGCCACATTTATGATCTCCAGCTCCTTTAATCATCTACTAATGCCAACTCCACTGACTGCCTTATTCACTGGGATGGTTCCTATTCTTATCCTAACACTGAATTGTGCACAGTTCATTTATGTATGTATTGAAACATTTATATCCAGACTGATTCCACATGGCAGTGTAAAATGTGCGCTTTCTCCTGCTTGCAAATGCGCAATAGAAAACTCATATAGTCATGGCTTTTTGGTTCCCGAAGAGGCAGTGGAGAAGCAGGAAACATGAACAACCCGAAGTTTTCCTCCAGCTCCTCAGGCTGTTAATCAACGAAAGCCACCAATCCCTTCACAGCAGTTGTTTTGGGGACTCAAACTTCTTCCCCCCGCAAAAAAAATCCCAAAATTATTATTAAATTATTATTTTAAAAAACACACATTTCCACATTGCTAGGGGAAAACACCACAACAGTAAAACATTTTTTTTAACTTGCACTTCCGCATTGCTTCATAATGACACCCCGACAATAAAACATTTCCTTAAATCCCTTTTTGGGATTCTTTGTACAATGGTCTCTCTTTATGTTTGGGTAGATTTGTGATAGGCTGGCCATGGTAACTGGACCCCAATGATTGTGTGTTAATGCTAAAGATTTAAAACAAAGAGCATGGATGCCAAGCTAATAGGGAGAGGACTGCTACATCACATGCCCCCCCTTTCCCCATTCATACCCCACTTCCAGAAAACACAAATAGGAATGTATTTAAAACTGCCCAATCCCGATATTACTATGCACACCAAAGAGAATAGTTTATTTGAAGTGAAGGCATGTTGCTTTGCAGTCATGTAGCTATGCAGACCATGCAATTTTTTTAAAAAAAATTAAATCAGGAAATGGAGAGGGGAAGATAGGTGTGAGGGCAGGCAAAGCGCTATCGAGACTGTCAAGCATTTCTCCCTCCAGATAGGCATGCCCTTTTTAATGCTCTGAGTTATAGTGTGACAAGAAGACGGAAATCGGGATTTTGCAATTTCCATCATTGTGGAGAAAACTGGACAAAAACTACCCATTGGAGAGCTCTGGGTTGCTGCCAATGTCATATGGAAGCAGCACTAAAACTCGCGAGCAATGAGAGGCTGTCCAGGGGCAAATTCCTTGTGGAAAATCGGTTCCAATCTTTCTATTTGGCTCAGTTCTGAAGCCTTCTTTCAATTAAAATAAATGTCTTCCAAATTAAATGGCTCTTCCATTAGAGGAAAAGCCACAAATTGAAAGAAAGCTGCTTAGGATGGAGGAAGGTGGACTGTAAATAAGCAACCATGAAGTAAATGAAATGCATAAGCATAAATTGATGTATACTGGAACTACAAAATTCCTAATTTTATACATGTTTGAATTGGCTGAGACTGAGATGGAAAGAGATCTTGTAATTGTTGTGGAAAGCTCAATTAAAATGTTGACTCAGTATCTGCCAGCAGTGAATAATGTAAATTCCATGCTAGGAATTGTTGGAAACTGGACTCAAAAATAAAATGGCTGGTATTTTAATGTCCTTGTATAAAGCTATGCTGTGGCATCATTTGGGATTCCATGTTTAGTTCTGGTAGCCAAACCCGAACAAGGATATTGCTGAATTTTTAAAAAGTACTAAAGAAGGCTACTAAGATTATTAGGAAGTTGAACCACCTTTCCTATAAGGAAAGGTTTGAGAATCTGGACTTCTCAGTTTAGATGACTAAAGGGAGACATGATATAGTAATGTTTCCAGACTCTAGGTGGAGCCTTGAAATCTCCTAGAGTCTCCTAGAATCTCCTAGAGTTACAACTGTTCTCCTTATATCAATTCCTTTTTTAGATTCCCCTATCTACAAAGGCTAGATAAAGTAGCAGGCAAATGAAGATTAATTGGCTTGATGTGGTTCAAGTATTAGAAGAAGGCTTAATAAAAGCAAGAAGCTTGACTCATCAATGACTTTTGGACATACAGATCCAGAAAGAGACTTCTTTATTACCTGCTCCCTACTCTTGGTTAGAATAATGGACAGATATTACCACAGCTCCATATCTGGTGAACATCAATAATCCCAATCTTAGATGGACCTTTTCCAGAGCAAGGATGGACACACTTCCATCAGCAGTGCTATTTAGGAGGTATTAGCAGCAACCTCTGCACTTGAGACTCTATTTATGCGATAATGGTGTAGAGACAACATCCCATATTCTACTATATTGCACATTGTATAAGGGTGAAATGAACTAATAATTCTTGCTATGTCTTTTTTTAAGTTATTCAAAACAAGGAAAGTTATTTGGAAAATGCAGCAGATCGTCTTGTGACATTTCTACTGGGAGACAGGATTAAGTCAGTCTCAAGTGATGTAGAAAAATATTGCTTTTTAATCTCTAGGAAAATAAAGTTTTAGCGAATCACATTAGCCAATCTTACTAGCTTGCTGTACTGATTTTTGTAGTCAGAGTTTGCTTTTTACTTTGTGATCAATTGTGTATATATAGACGTATATTTTTGCTGATCATTGACTCTATTAATAAAATAAACTGAACTCAAATCTGCAGGGCTAGCAGGAGTACTAAGAATCTGCAAAACCAGACTGGGACAACCCTGACCTAGAGCTCTAGAAACAGCTAAGTATTGCAGTTCCTTATCATAATAGCCAAGTTACCTTCCTTATAGTTACTGTTAATAAAAAGAGGCCTTCAGTCAAATGAACTTGTTGTTTTTTGTTTAATTCACTACACAACCCCACCACTGGGATGACTAGCCAGCAAACCACCTTTTTGTCTACTTATGGACAGTACAGATAAATGTGAGTTACAAAGGACTAGTGATATCCTGCTTCCCATGGCTTTTCAAGAGGACACCTAGTGGTAGTGTACTATTTCTGCTTATCCTAGAACTAGAGAAGGCTGCCTCAAATGCAGCCAAGGAAACCAAGTTTCTTTATCCTGGAGTAGGTTGTGTAATGGTAAATTTCACCTCACGTTTTTCTGAAATCAAGAAGAAGAGTTGGTTCTTATATGCCGCTTTTCTCTACTAGAAGGAGTCTCAAAGCATCTTACATTCACCTT
Source organism: Paroedura picta (assembly GCF_049243985.1). Lineage (NCBI taxonomy): Eukaryota > Metazoa > Chordata > Lepidosauria > Squamata > Gekkonidae > Paroedura > Paroedura picta. The sequence continues at coordinate 43,210,172 of NC_135377.1, read as the reverse complement.
CCCTTCCTCTTCCCACAACAGACACCCTGTGGGGTGGGTGAGGCTGAGAGAGGCCTGATATCACTGCTTGGTCAGAGCAGTTTTATCAGTGCCATGGGGAGCCCAAGGTCACCCAGCTAGCTGCATGTGGGGGAGTGCGAAATCAAATCTGGCTCACCAGATTAGAAGTCAACACTCCTAACCACTATACCAATGCTGGCCCTCAGGGATGAAAAGGCCTCAGATAAGTTTTGCTATAGCTCAGTCTGAACTTCCAGGCAGCATGAGAGTATGCACATAATCAGTAATGGTTCAAAATTTTCAACAGAGAAATTTGACATCCTGATTTATTGCATGTCTCAATTGCCCTAACAGGTGCTTTTAAAATCCATGAGGAATGTTACACTGGATTTAGTATCTGATCTCATCACTGGACAGACATGGACAGACATAGAATCCTTGGATTCTATGCTTCCATTTCTGCCTGATTAGTAGTAAACTGGCCATACAGTTATAGTAGTAAACTGTAGAAGTCATTTATCAGAAATGAAAAAAAAAACACCCAAACCCTGACAGCCTAATTTTCGTTCTTCACTTACAAAGTCAGAAAAAAAGCCAGTCAATAATCCTGCCAGTCCATCTGGTACTGTGCATGCAAAAGGCAATAATGGAAAAGCATTCTATTTCTTGCCACAAACTGTAATAAAGAAAAACATTAGAGACTTTGTCAATGGCAATTTCACTGAGAGCTTTTCCTGATAGGTTCACTACAGTCCTATGTATTTATCTCCACAGCAATAAAGCAACTACACAGTCCAGGTTCAGTGCAAATTCCCTCACAGTAAGAGGTGCCCCATCATTAAGCATAAATCTGGCCCATAAGGGACCATCTTTTCCAGAAGGGAAAGGCAATTTAGAGTCAATAATACATCAGTCTCCAATTAGTGGAGCAGACGTCAATTTTGCTGAATTATGTATCGTATTGATGCAAAATGTTGACCATCAGGGAACAGGACGACATTAACTGTCTCATTTTGCCAATGGCCTCAGGCCCAACGTCTTCATAAATAGACAATGCTGAATCTTCTGGTCACAAAGCATCTGCTTCCAGGTTTATACTTTACATACTATTGCTGTCATTTATATCTATCTCTATCTCTATCTCTATCTCTATCTCTATCTCTATCTCTATCTCTATCTCTATCTCTATATCTATATCTATATCTATATCTATATTGGTACTTGCATTACTAAATGCAAGCAACATTCCTGTCATGCATTTCTTTAAAGTAGTTAGGGATTAGATTGCAACTTCTAAATCTTCAGTAATGAGAGTTCCTTAGAGGAGCCAGGGTGAAGGTGGTGATGCCCCCTCAGCAATGCTAAATACTAAATTATTTCCAGGTAATAATGTAAGCATAAAAAATAATTGCTTTTATAGGATCATTTGCACCCTGCAAATAGCTTTCCATATGAACAGGATAGGCAACCGTTAAAAAGCATATCCTTGATGAATATAGCATACGAGGGAAATAATCCAAAAAACACTTCCTAGACATGGGATCTGATACATAATAGGGGGCTAACTCCTGAGTAGACCTGCATTGGATTGCTTAACACTGCAAGTTTAAGCAAAGTGGTAGTCCATTGGAAGCCTATTTATCATGTTATGTTTGCTAAGGAATGGCTTAGAGGTTCAGTCTCATCAGATGATCATCCCACATGCAAGGCATTATGATGAGACAAACTCAAAACCATTGTTCAGTGAATAACACAGTTCCTGAGGAAGATAGCAGCATAAGTATCACCACAAAATTATAAAAATAAAATAATAGGTGTCTAATGTAAGAACTCCATCAGAGAAGTCAAGTAAAAACAAAGGAACTCCCTTAAAAACCCAAAGTGTAGTTGTGTATTCTTAAAAATCAGTTATGATCAAATGTCACTTCTCTCCATCTCCCTCCTAATTTCTCAGACGTCTTCACCGGGAATGCTCAGACACCTGCAGGTTCGACTCAAGTCACTTATGAACAAACCCCAGATTGATTCCTGATCAGATTGCATGATCATTGAGACTTTTGTTGGAGTGTACAAGGCAGCTGCAAATTTATATCTAGCACAGCTAGACTTGCCAGCTCTAGGTTGGGAAATACCTGGAAATTTGGGGGGTGAAGCCTGAGGAGGGTGGGGGCTGAGGAGGTCAGGGATCAAAGCAGGGTACAATGCCCCCCAAAGCAGCCATTTTTGCCAGGGGAATTGTTCTTTGTGGTCTGAAGATCAGTTGTATTAGTGGAAGTTCTCCAAGCCCCACCTGAAGACTGGCAAACTTAAGCGCAACTCTTACATCCATGGACGAGTGAGCAAAAGAGCATGAGTATTATATTTTCCCTATAATTGCTCTAACATTGAGGATATTCTTCCATTTGGGGGCTATGTTTCAGCATAGGACAGTCATTGTTCGTTTCCACTCCTGAACATCAGTTTATGGTACAAATGACTGCACTTGCGTGAGGACTTCATTACAGCAGCTGAAACCTCATCCCCCCCCCCAGTTTTCTTCCATTTGGGGGTCCTATTTCAGCATGAAACCCTTTGAAACTCACATTCTATGCAATTCTCTCTCTCTAAACTTAGGAGATGCTAACTGAAGCACTTGCAAAAGAGATTAGTCTGTTCCTTCCTCCCCGGATGGGCAAGAGGAAGGTCTGTAGTGATCTGGCAAGCTCAGAAGGGTCCTTTCCTAGATTTTATTCATGATGCTACATAACTGACTAGAAAGTACCCTGCTTCTAAATGTGGGATGGACAAAACTTTCATTTCACCCCTCTCCTCCCCATCAACTCATTCCTCTGGCAGGGATAGGACAAACCCTTGCAGATGCCTCTAACACTGCAGATTTTATTTCTATTAAGAAAGTAAGAACGCATGCAAAGCAGGGCAACTTAAAAACTAAACAAAGTTCTAAAGCAAAATATGGACATTATTATATTTATTAAGACCAAAAGAGTAAATATAATCATATTGTCTGTTCCATATGGCTTAACACATATGGTCCAGATAAGTTCAATACTGTAAATTCTCATTTTGGTAATGTTTATGTGCAAATAAAATTCTTTCATTTTATCCAGAAAAGTTGTATGCATTGATATTATGTTTTGTTTCCAGAGTTTACTGAATTCAATGAGGAAACTAATTATATAGATTCATGTACATCTTAATCCAGGTCTGTTTTTACAGCAGTTTTGGTCACCCTTGGGCACAAGTCAGAATGGTAGTATTTAAAGCCCTAAATGATTCAGACCAAGGATACCCCAAAGAACTACATCTTCTTGTATCATCTATCTATCAGTTAAGGTCCTAATTTTAAGCGCTGTTCCTGATGCTTCCCCCCCCCCCGGGCTTGAGGCAAGTGGTAGCTGAAAATGGGGTGTTCCCAGAAGTAGTGCCTCACCTATGGAATGCCCTTCCATTTGAAGCTTACCTGATGTCTTCTTTACTGAATTTTTGGTGCCAGGTCAAAATATTTTTATTTGCCTTTTCCTGCTTTTATGATGCTGTTTTGATAGCCACTTTTATGCCAGTTTTGGTGGATGCTGTTTTGTTGATCTTGTTTTGACTGTATTTTATTTACTGTATTTAGTTTACACACACACAAGGAGCGCATATTTTGTGAAACATAACATTTTAGTGCAATTGACAAAAACCACTAGGAAGGCTCTTGCTTACATATAGGAAGTTGTGAAAGTGCACGCTATATGCAGGAGAATGTCCAGCTTGCCCAGGTCATTGTATTTTTAGTATATGCCCCCTCCTCACAACAGATCTATTCCTGTTTGCTTCTCTCACTTCTCTTTTCTAACCTCTTCCATCCCAAATAATGAATGTTCTTGAACCAGAATATATATATATATATATATTTGGTATCTGACCATTACTTTTGATTTATAGAGTAGAGAGGCCGCTGGATTATTATAAGCTCACCCTGCAGTACTGAAGATAACAAATGTAATATAATAATCTAACGTCTATAAGATAGCAAAGCGAAGAGAGAGAGTCCTATAGATTTCTCTATCTGTAGTCAAACACTGCACATTAAGGACTTTTATCTTTTGATGCAGGCAGGTCTACAGGAATAATTTTCAAAATTCTGCCATGCATTAATCATACTCACTGAGAAAAAGGGGCCTTAACACAATATGTAGACTCTGTATTCTAGATGGAATATAATTGTTGAGTGACTTAAAGGTAGCTTTATTCAATCATACTCAGTTATACAAGCATGTGTTTATTACAGCATAATTTTATAAAAATACAGTCTTGGCAGGAATATTAGATTCTAAGAAATCAAATTGGAAGTAATTAAAAAAATAAAGTGAGCAAATGCCAGCTTAGGAAAAAAATGCTTAATTGAAACATGAAATAATGCTGCCTCCTGAAAGAGTAAACCCATAAATCAGTTGCATTAAAACCCTGACATTTTAAAGTTTACAAAATGCTTCTCCAAGATCTGAGCCCTAGAAAGCAAAATTTTTATAAACATATAGCCAGAAAGAAGAGAAAACAAAAAAATAGCCAGGCTTGGTGAGAAAAGATAACAGCAGCATAAAGCGCACAATATGGAAATGAATGCATTTAAGGGAAAGGATGGCATTTGCTTTTTCAAATGCCAAGATTTATGCATCTGAATTCACCATGATTGAATGTGTCCTACAAAATTAACACACACACGTGCATGCTCATGCATGTCCAGGAAAAAGTCAGAATCTGGAAAGCATAGCAACATCATAGGAAAAGGAAGGAATTTTTGGATGGAATATCTCAGAACTAATCCATTCACTATGGCATCAGGGTTCCTCATTCTGTCTTTCAGTCAGATGTACGTTGCATGTTCCACTCAGTTTAAGAAACTGGGATGCCTGATATGAATTGTGATCATGCTGCACAGGAAAAAGGGGTTTCAGTCTCCTCCCTTATGCCTTTAGAGGATGGGAGTTGACAGATTATCCCTGCTGGCTAGAAGGAAGGAGCTGCAAGCAGTAGGAGCCAGAGAGCCTTCAGGGAAGCCAGGAGAGTACTCTGTTTGGCATTATACTATTTCATTTAGTTTTACTTAGGTGTGTTGCTCATATGATTGAACCCCAATTTATTACAATGTGCACAGGAACTAGGGGGAAACTGCAACTCTGGTCTTATTGAAAAACAGAGTAAGGAAACCAAATACCACCTTTGCAGACCCAGATACATATGAATTGGGCCAGGTCCAGACAAAAAGGGAACAAGCAAACGTGTCCCAGAAGGATTGAAAGCAATAAATATACCTGGGAGGAAGAGTTTGCCTGGAGGGTCAAGGGAAAGAGACACAAGACACCCCCAAGACCTTTTCCTCCTGGAGAAAAAGGCTGGGCTGGCACTTGTATGGCAGCGAGGCTAATCTCTGCTTCCACATGACTTCAGTGCAAGCTCTGGCCTGCTTCAAGCCTTCTATTGCACCATGGCACCAATGGTGCCTTCTAGGCCTGCCTCCTCCCCCTCCTATGGCATCCTGGAAGGGACAAAAAATGCCCCAGTTGGTTCCACAATGCTTTGTGGTGGCACTGCTGCAAAGCATGGAGGAATCCCTCTGTCCCCGGCTGCCTCATGTGACAGCAGTAATCTGGGATGAACCCGGAATGGACCATTGGGCAGGTCTCTAATGACCCGGGAAATGGCAGGGCTATTTTCCCCAATACAAGGAACTAATGGCAGCTCGCACCATGTAGAAAAGGTCCAAGAGAGACTTCACCAAGGTTCTGCAGATACAAACTGTTGGCGAGCACCGAAGCCTGAGGCAGCCAGCGCCTCAGTGTGGAGGGCCGGGGTGGGGTGGGATGGCAGCATGCCAACTGGCACTCGCATGCAAGTGTAGAGTTCTGTGCCTGCATGTGGGTGCTGACTGCCATGCTGCTGGTGCTGCCACCCCTCCCTTCTGCACCATGGCACTGGCCGCCTCAGGCTTTGGTGCTCGCTGGAGTGGCTGTAGTGCACCAGAGTGCACAACCCTAGAAAGAGTTGTGTACATATGGAGGATGCTTTCTTCTCAATCCTTCCACCAAAGCAAAACTCATTATTTAGCATAAACAAATTGCTAGAGCTCAATCCATGATTCTCAGAAAGTTGGAAAATAGAGTATTGTTACATCTCTCTAAAAACACAAGCCAAGCCTTACATAGCATAGAAATGTTGAGTAGGGAATGTTCATCTTCACTATTTGGTGCAAACACACATTCGGGCTGTGCATGTTCAGGTCAGCCACTGGAGGCTGTCTTCCAGCTAATCTGGTACTTTTTAATACAGTCCAGCAGTGAAACTGTTTGCCCTAATGAAGCATAGCCAGTCTCCACCATCAAAATCACTGGCAAAAAACAACAATTTTATGAGCTCACCATCGAGCATCTCAATTCCATCCATTCCAGATCAGATACTTCTACAATCACGTTCACCTCATGCCTCCCCAAAGTTTTCTGACTTGGAGGGGGAAAGAGAACGAAGCCAATATTCAGTACCAGTTTCAACTAGTTGGCTACCCGAATCTCCATCACTGGCAGTTCACCACCTCTGTAGCATTATTATTTTCCATCCCCTGGACCAGACCACAGGAATTGGGAGACTGGCAGTCAAGAAGAGTCCTTCCAGGAAGCTGTGGTTCTGGTAGTCTGGTACCCCCTGTGGGTCCATGTCAACCCCTTACTGGGCATTTGGATTCAGGGGAAGAAATTGTTTCTACAGCAGACTGTCAAATCAAGGCTTAGATTTGCCATCAGTTCTGTCCCCAGTATCACCTAACAAGGATTTAAAGCTTTATTCTAAGCAAATGGCAAAATCTATGGACACAGAAGTGATCTCCAATAATCCTATACCTCTTATAGCATAATTGCTTTTCCCACACTGGAAGGTATATCTGATATTACTAAGGCTCTAGGGCAAAACTGGCCAGCATTGCAGCCACATATAAGAAGATGGAGAACCTGTACAGAGTACAGCAGAAAGGTCACCTTTATCTGTTTAATCACCCTCCAGCTTCATCCCTCAAAGCTGAAGAAATGCAGGCAAGGCAATCTCAGGCACACATTCTTCACCAGTTGACAAAGAAGGGTGCAAGATTGATGCTCCTAGCAGAAAGGTCTTTTTCCCTTTGACGGCACTGGATTTGTGTATAGCTAACTATGGTGCAATTATGGGGAGGTACCAGTTATTATTTGGGGGGGGGGGCAAATAGCTGCATACATAGAGATGTTACCTGACCAAAAAATATCTTGCCAAGTTGCTACAAGTAGAGGGATTGAGTTTGTTTAAACAACAGATCAATGTAGGCAGACAAGCTTCTGATTCTTCTTCTAGGACTATGGCTTCAGAACTTGTACTGCAAAGGCATGCCTAGTTACCATCCACAGCTCTTCTATTGGATACACAGCATAGGGTGGAAGACCTTGCATTCAAAGGTCCAACATTGTTTTCCTCATCAACAGATGAGTTCCTGATGCAGATTAAGAGTTTAAGAGATTAAAAAAGCAAACTTCTGAGTTATTTGATATTACCACAGGTCCCACTACTCCATACAGACTATGGCAGTTCTATCATGTTAATCAGTGGCAATTGCCATATGCTCAACATTCCCACAAACAGGTGCAATCATAGGTTTAGGAATATTCAACAACTCCTTAGGGAGGCACAGTAGATGTCAAAGGTCACTTTCTGGGTAGAACACGGCATAGAAAACAGCCACTGTATTTAAAGAGAGGTTGGTTGTGTATAGTAGCAGATGGCACGAAATCACCAATGATAATTGGGTTTTGTCTATTATAAGTTTAGGGAACATGTCAAGAGTTTTCACCACAGCCACCACTCCAGCATCTTGATCAGACTCCTAATAATTCCATGTCTCAGGAGTTGACATCTGTTACTACGAAAGGTGCACTGCAAAAGGTTCCTGGATCTGATCCTATTAACAAGGTTCTATGGTAGATTTTTCTTGGTGCCCATCTTAGATCATAAAGGTTTGAATTTTTTCTGTATATTTTTAATGTTTTATGTGATTTTATGTAGCTGTTGTGAACTGCCCTGAGCCCTCTGTAGAAGGGCAACATTCAAAGGCTTGTTTTTGTCAATGTTCACACACAACACACAAAGAATATTTGGCCACTCTTCCCACCACGCTGAAAATCTCAGAACATAGATTATGGGAATTTCCAGCAGTATTTTCAGGAACATCTATCCCTCCACACTCGAAACTTCAGTTCATGGAGTAGGGGAATAATCCGTTATCTCCTCAGAAGGATAGGCAGATCAGGGTCGAGTCTGCACTTTGCTTTTTATCCTCTCCTAGGCCAAATACCACCCCCTCCCTGCTCTGCAGTTCATTCAAATTCCATTTTGATTTTGGGCACTTTAAATTTTCCCCCTGCAACGTCCATGATTGAGTCCATGGTGACACTATTTTTTCTCTGTGATATCCAGGAATGGATATAGCTCGCTACATCTGGGAAAAGTACTCCAAAAGCAAGTGTAGATGTCAGCATTTTGCCAGATTAACTTCCTTCCCCTTCTCTGCACCTCCATCGCTGACATAGCAAAGCAGTCTGTAAATTAGCGATCCCCAACCTGTGGGCCGCAGGTGGGCCCCAAAGGACGCCTTGGAGGTGGGCCCCAAAGGACGCCTTCTTCCCCCCTCCCCGGCCCTTTACTTCATCCCCCCCAGCCCTTTACAACACACTTCATTGTTGTGGTGTGTCTGTATCTTATTTTTAAGGGATGTTTAAACATTACCATAGCGATCAGAGAGCGCTAGGGCAGTGGTTGAGAGTAGAGGAGTAAACTACCCCCCCCACCGGGCCTCAGTAAAAGGTGTTGAGTGGTCCCTGGTGAGTGGTCCCCGGCGTTGAGTGGTCCCCGGTGATAAAAAGGTTGGGGACCACTGCTGTAAATGATTGGTCAGGGCGCCAATTCAAAGACTGCAGGAAAACTTGTTCCCAGTTGCCATTCCCTCTCAGGATATATTTTTGCCCTCATTTCGGATCTGTTTTAAAGAGACTGCAATTCAAAAGCCCACACTTCTATGAGCAGAGATTTGCCTTTCTCCCCCCCCCCCCTCATTCTCTGTGAGGCTACTGCCTCCCCCCCCCCCAAGCCACTCCTGCAGGAAAATAATAATAAACAAGCAGCCTTGTGCTGCACTTGCCCATGTGCTCCTTCAATGCAGGCTGATGCTTCACCCAACTCCCCCCCCCCATCAATTGGGAAGGAGACTGAAAATTGGGACAATGCAAGTGCAGACGGAGGACCTGTTTCAGGTCAGGAAAAAGGAAGGCTGTTGATACGGGTTCAGATCGATCACAATTTGGCAGGGTTTACATTGGAAAAAATCTAAGTGCAGATATGACCCAGGTGAGAAAGCAAGGTAAGTTGTTTGAAGTTTAACTGAGTTAAAAATTGTGGCTATACTTTCATATATCCACAGTCCTTCCCTTTGTCTGTTCATCCAGGCCTTTGATGGCTAGTTTCTTCTGCGTGTTGTCTTGCCAGGATGTGAGGGAGGGATGGTGGGAAGTTATATTTTAAATGTTTGTTTTAAAATGTATCTTAGATTATTTTACTCTGCATTGTTGTTACCTGCCCTGAGACATTTGAGTGCAGGTGCAAGTTATAAATTCCTAAAGAAAAATAAAAATGAATAAAATATGCTCATTGAACCATTCCATGTGTAGTAGGCAATTCAACCTCCATTTCTCCAGCCAAACCACTGCAAGGCAGTCTCTGCATGGCTGCTGGGGTTTGCTGAAAGCGTTTAGTCATTATCAGTCAATTCACAGCTGTGGAGACCTTCAGAGGTCCTAACACAGACTTGTTCCCAGGCACTCCCTCAGTGTTAGTTTCCAATTGCTCCCTTAATCTCATTTCTGGTCACTCCACTTTTACTGTCATGCTGGCTCAGAAGGCTAAACTAAGGTCTCTGGCAATTTACATTTCTAAGTCTAGCATTCTCTGGTTCCCATGGTTACTGCAGTCAATCTTAGATTTCATTGTTCTGGGCATGCTCCTAAATGACGTGCAGGCAAGATTGAATTTCTGGGTTTTTTTCTCCTCTCATTGGTTATTACATGCTCCCAAACATACTTTATAGTATGCCCGTAATTCTGGATTAAGATTCAGCTTTGAATGATCTGGGGCAAGTATAGTATCTTATTACTCAAAGCTGGCTTTGCCATACTAGAAGATAAGCTTGGTTCACTATTTTTGCATATTTATTTATTCACTTTATTTATACCCCATCTTTCTCCCCAATGAGGACCCAAAGAAATTTACATTATTCACTTTGTTGCTATTTTATTGTCACGTGAAGTAGGCTGGGCCGAGAGTTTGGGTGACTGTCCTAAGGTCACCCAGCAAGCTTCTATATCTGAATAGAGATCTGAATCATTGTCTCCCAGATTCAACAGTCTAACATTATACTGAACATACATCATTCACCTTTCTAACTTGCAGCCGGAAAGCCTCCAGTATAAGGAAACATATAACACAGTTATTCCAGTAGCAGCTCCTAACTCTCGGTTTGATGCCTGGAACTATGAGTCGTCTTCTGCTGTCAGAAGGTACTTAGATCAATGGGAGTGTCCTTGAGGTGGGGAATCATGATTTTTTGAAATACTTATGCAGGAGAAACTTTTTATAAGAAAACACAGAATGTTATTTTGTTTAAAAATTTATAAGCTCAAATTTCCCCTTTGCAGTGAAAGAAAGATAACAATAGCCACTCCTCTTGATCAGATTTTATCTGTACCACATAATATATTTCTGGTAAGGGCTTGGATGAGGAGCGTGTCTCATGGCTTAAGTGCCACTCAGCACTTAATACCCACTCGGGGCAGCTTTCCTGCCCCTGAGTGCCTCCTCCTCCAATTGGCTTGCCTGTCTGTCCAGTGGCCAGCTAATCACCTTCTGTCCCCCACCCCTGATAAACCCCTCCTCCATCCACTTTGCTCCAAGGCGCAAAGTCTCTAGATCCCTCCTGCGTGAGAGCTGCCCCTGCCAGTGAGTTCCCTCACAGCTGCCTGCAGCCTTTCCATGTCCTGGGGGGAGAGGCCATCCACAGAGTTCTTCCATTCCACCCCCCCCCCTTAATCTAGCACTCATTGTATTCCTGAATACAATGGGCTTAACCCCTAGTTTATTTAAATTTATGTATATTGATTTTTATACTGCCATGCCTGCAGGCTGGCTCGTGGTGGGTTACAGATGATCATCTCCCAGTAAAACCCCATTTAACCCTCCTTAAAGCTCCAATGATCAATTTACCAAGCAGCGGCAACCCCCTATCCCCACCCTCCAGGTGGTGGTCCCCACCTCAGGGGGAGGGGTAAGGCTGATGACCTGGCTCAATCTGTGGGGACCCAAGATCTTCCTCCCCCCAGCCTCAACCAAAGCCCTGACAGAAGAACTCCATTTTCCAGGCCCTGCAGAACTGTATGAATGCATATATTTATAATAAATGCATATGGGTTCAGAAGGTCAAAAGAAGTCTTTTACAAGAAGCAAGTAGAGGACCATGCTTTTATGCACAGCAGGTAAATTCCATGATAATTTCTACGCAGGTGTCCTTTATTGCATGTTTTATACCACTGGCAAGACAATCATGAATGCTTGGGCAGCCCTGATTCCAATAACCTTTTCTCTAAAAGTAGATGAATGCAGTTCTTAACTGTATCCATATATGTCTTCTGTGACACAATATAGTAATAGATATTGTAATATGATCCCTGGGATCATGGGATTCAGCTGATGGTAGACTAGTAATAGCTGAAATAACACGCACATACAGTTTAGAGAAATGAAGAGGGACCTAAATATAAAATTGGACACTGGGAAGGAGAAATTGGGCTACCAGTGTTTGCAAGTGGGTAAAATTAGATTTTAGAAATCATAAACTATTTTTCTGTAACTACAGCCCTTTCTGAAAATGAGTTGAACTTATCAGCATTTAGTCTTAAATCAACAAGAGGAACCAAAGACCGGTGGAACTGACTCATTTGTTAGGTTCTTTGCAGAATCTTTAACTGCTCCTCGCGGAGTGGAAGGAATAAAACAGTAAGGGCCCCGAGGGCCCTGTCCGGGATGAGGAAGGGTGCCGATAGGCCCCTTCCCCTGGACTGACAAGCGGAGGGCACAACTGGGAGGTGCTTCGCTTGTCAGTCCAGCCCCAAACTGCCAATCAGCAGTTGTGCGCAGCGCGGCTGCTAATTGGCTGTTTACCCAGTCAACAACCAATTGGGAGGTGCAAAGCGCCTCCCAACCCGCCCCACCCCCCACGAGAGCAAACCTTCGCTCCACGGCGGCCATTACTCAGCTGGCCGCCGAGAGTGAAGGTAGGCCCGCTGGCCCCTGCCCTCTACCCCAGAACGGCTCCCCAGACCCTGGGGAGGCCGCTGGCCGCATTGCCGTGCCCCCCTGCACCCTCCCCGGGGCCTGGGGAGCCTTTTTGCTTGCTGGGGGGAGCCAAAATGCTACACCAGGCCCCGGGGAGCACGATCCGCGCCTCAGCGATCCGCGGATCGCCCTCCCCGGGGCCTGGGGAGCCTTCTTGCAAGTCCAGCCGCCTGTTAAAATGCTCCCCAGGGCCCGGGGAAGGTGGATCCACGGGGAAGGCGTCCTCTCCGGGGCCCGGGGAGCACCTTTGCACCGATGCAAACTCCGGACCCAGCCTGGAGCTGCCTTTTCCCCAACCCTCCACATGCCCATTTTTAAAAATGGGCTTTGTTCCTTGTTGATAATAATAGGATAAAAATAATTAGATAAATAATGCCCCTATGCTATACTTTTGATCAAATCCAGGTTAGATTACTACAATGCATTCTGTATGGGACTGGGTTTGAAAGCCGTCCAGAAACTTCAATTCATTTAAAAGAATAAGAGAAGAGCTGATTGTAAACTCAAAGTGGCTTATAACTGCCTACCCTTTCTTTCCCCAGAACAGACACCCTTTGAAGTAGGTGAGACTGAGAGAGCTCTGAGAGACCTATGACTGGCCCAAGGTCACCCTGCTGGCTGAATATGGAAGAGTGTGCAATCAAACCTGGTTCTCCAGACTGAAAGCTATCACTCTTAACCACACCAAGCTGGCTCTCAAGATCACACACTGCTCACTAGCCTGAAATACATCAGAGTAGATTTTAAAGAGCTGCAAATCTCTTTCCAGGCACAATGCAACATGTTGATTCTTACTTTAAAGTCTGTGAGTGTATTTAAAAACTACCTGCTCTCACACATACCTGTCCTTCAAATAAGATCTTCTCCTGAGGCCATTCTTTGTGTGCTCTCTTCATATGACTGGGGGCAGAAGGACTGAATTTGACATGTATAGTTTGAGGTTGTTTCTTTGTCTACCAAGAATTTTTGTGGAGCAAAGGTTATAATCAAATTTGATTCTAAAGGCATTGGATAAGCCTTCTGAGCACACAATATTCCGTGCTATCTTCAGTAGAATTCCTCAAGAATCCATGGAATGCAGGCTGGTTGGTGTCCTACATTCTTAAAAGAGATAGCAATAAAATGTTATCAATTGTACTTTTTAAAAAAGTCCAATAAAAATAACAATGGGAAACAACATGTCTGAATATAGATAAACAAACAATCTTGATCTTATTAATTTCTAATAGATTTAGCAGCTGAAGCATTGTTTACCTCACTGTAGCTGCCATGGAACAATACAACAAAAAAGTGAAGGTTTTATGTATTGACATATGTACCTGGCTTTTGCGTCCAGTTAGAGGTGTCTTCAAGATGATGAACAGTTTAAAAAGACTTTAAGATCAGCTTAAAAGCAATACACACATAGAAGCAACAATTAAAACAAAGAGAAAGGAAGGTCAAGGAAGGAAGAACAAATGAAAGACAAAAGTCTTCATCTGCTGGTAACAAACAGTGATAGAAGGGGACAGACAGATTTATCTGGGTAAGGGTTTCCAGTTTGGGAGACATGACTGGCAAAGCTCTTTCTGGGATTGCTGATCATTTCACCTCAGCCATTGTGCCCCCACAAAGCAGGGAATCTAGCAAACTTCAGAGATATAGAATGTGGTGGTTATGGCAGCAGTATGGGAGAGCCCCTGCTCAGTGATAGAGCACATGGTCTGCTTGTATAAGACCCTGTTCATTTCCTGGTCTTACAGCTAGGAAAGACCTCTCTTGAGAACTTGGAAATCTTTTCCCTGTCAAAGTAGGTGGACATCCTTCATTCTAATTCATGGTAAGTAACATCAGTGTTAATCAGTTGAGGGGGATAGCTTTGTGAACCAAGTAGCTGGTAGAATAAAAGATGCCAAACACTCCTATTTTGATAATAAATACTAAAACAATATGGCAAAAGTTTGGAGTCCAATGAGTATTATCAAGTCATTTTAACTCCTCTCACAATAAAATAATTTTTATATATGGCATTTGGTTTTGGGAAGCATTCCAAAATTACACAAACACAGACAATCTTCCTGGGGAAAATTATTTTAATGAATACTTTGCTACAGGAGGTAGGAGGCTTCAGATCCCCTCCAAAGTGACACTGAATTCTTAAAACAATTATAATTCTGGGTCCCAATTCCATCCATCTCCTATAGGACTCTGGTACTGGCGGACATAATCTTTTGCTCGTATTCTGGCTTGCATTCTGCACTCTCCCGAGAAGGCAATTTGAGGACAAGCACGGGCTGTTGATGTCAAGGGATATACTTATGTCCTGGATGAAAGGCTGGCTATTTTTCAAGATTCTTGTTGTGTCCTATTTTTCCTTTCCCAGTTTAATGTGAAAGCACAAGATCAAGACAGTGAGAAGCAGTCTTCTGGATATATCCTGACTTGTGTGGACTGTTCTCTCCTGAATCTGACAATAAGTAGAGCAGCAACAAATTCTTGAATGAGGTGTTCTTTCCTAGAGTCTAAACACAAGATGACTTTGGATCTTCACTGTAAAAAGCCTCATCTTCTGTATAAAACTAGGACGAGTTTCAGATGTCTTGAATCAAAATGCAGTGCTCAATACTGGAACAGAAACATGAAAATAATAACCTGAAGCAGCTGTCTAAAGTGCTTTCATTTACAATCAGAGCAGCTTGTCCTCCTCCCAAACTAGTGTAATCTTGATTTTAAATTAAACATATTTTCATTTAAAAATTTAAAGGAAACTGTAAACCTTTTATAAAGCAGGCTCAAGAGCAACTAAAGCCAAAAACTGAGCTTGTGTGTGAGAGTTTACAGATTGGCTCAATACAGAACATTTTCATGCTTCCCATTGGGAGGGGACAGTTAGCTTCATATTGGCATGGGCCGTACAACTCTGGATTTGTTTCCTACTCCCTATTTATTTTAGTTATTTATGAGATGCTTAACATACTTTTCTTCCAAAAGGGCTTATTGATTCAGTACACTCCTTTGCAATAGAGTGCTATCTGCTCTGTTTTATGAGGTCATTCACAAGACAATGGCAGGGAAGGGAGGGGGTCCAGCTTCTCAGTCCATGTGGGAATTATAGTTCCTCAAGACCACCTAGTCTGAAGCACTCTATCTGTTCAACTATTTAATTTTTTTTTCAGAAAACTGCAGCAGTAACAATCTTTTTACTAGGACTTGCATAAACTGGAGTTAACACTGGATAAAATTGCACTCATAATTAATTGATTTTCCTTAAGTGCTCATAATTTTTTTGTTTTAAAAATGAATCCAACACATTTGTGCAATCACATCAGATGTACTACAACACATCAGTCAAAGGGAGGGGGAGAAACCCCTGGAATGAATTGTCTAGATTCTCCTAATTAACCAGTAGGCAGGTACAGCAAACTGTAGGGCATAGTAAACCCACCAATAAACCAACCAACCAACCAACCCAGAATGCTATGGGAGATATCTGCTCATTCCCTATCGGAAAGCAGTGTTTAGCATCACTGGTCACACACTAGGCGACCATGTGTGATCAAGACAGCTTCATTCATTCTTTTACTATACTCTTGATCCCCCGAATTAGGGCCAATATGTTGTTTTGCACAGTGTCATGAAATCTTAATACCCTTAGCCAGTCACTATCATCTGTATTTTTAGTTTCTGAAATAGCACCAAAGCACAAATCAGCGCTAGGACCCATGACTAATTTGTATCTATGGACTTTTGACATTCTTGGCAATCCAATATTAAACACTCATGCCAGAACATCTGCCAAGAGAGATAATGTTATGGTCTGTGATCATGCACTTAATGGCTTGTGATGTGTCTTTCAATTTCAATATAATGCAATGGTTTGTATAGTTATCTTATTTCCTTGGCTTTGGACTGAAGAACACATACACGCTTATCATTGAAGGCTGTGATGAGCCTTTACAGATAACAATACAGAAACAAGACATCCCCTCAACAGTACGTTTCACAATGGAGTTTGTTCAGTTAACAACCAGTGATTACATACAGACAAACCAAGTGATGTACACACATGTGTGAACCAGGCCTATATTGCAATATAGACAAGAGAGATCACCTCTACTACTTTTCTAAAATCATGTTTTTGAGTTCTACATTTAAAAAATGCAGATTTAAACACAAACAGAGATATGGGAAATAAAGGTTTCCAAACCAGACAATTTTCTAATGCTGCATTTTTCTGTGGAAAATTTTCTGGTTTGCATATGTAAACATACTCTGTTTTATTTATAGTTGTCAATGCTGCTGTGCTGCAAATCAATCTTGGTAGATGAAGCATGGACAAACTCCAGTTCTTTTGTTGATAACATTATTTAAATTTAGCTAACATTGTTGAAGTATTAAAATAATATATTTTATTGGAAAAAAATTCCAAATCCATTTGCTTTGGAAAATTCACACCACATATGTGATTTCTTCCTCCTCTTGCTATTCATGACACATTTACAAAGATCTACCAAGGCAAAGGCTAAGAAATATAAACACGGACTCATGCCTTTGTCAGAATTGTTCCTGCTTTCTAATTTAGTAACATCTGATATTGACTCAGCAAATTATATGCAACTGCCATTGTTATTATCACAAAAACTAGGCATTCACAAAATGTGTAAGTGTATTTATGGGATCAATACAATTCCATTTGGATTCTCTTTAAGGGCTGGTCAATCTTTTATGATCTCCCACTGCCCCCCATGCATATATTGTTTCTCGGCATTTCCATTTTGTTCCTGGTTAGATGCAGAAATACAAATAAATCATTATTACACTGCATATTTTGGCATAAATTTATAGATCCTGGAAATACAACACACATTCATACAATTTAGAGAGATCAGTCATCTATCTGAATAATTTGTAATTATGCATCTAGCTTCCTCCCCATCCTTTTATTTACTTGCCCATCCACAATTGTTTTCAGTCACTCATTTAAACTCTGCCTTCATTCTTCTTCACATCTCACTTCCATATAAACAGCCCTTTTCATTAAGGCCAAAGTACAATCTCAAGTCTTGGCTGCAATGTTCCATATTCCTCTTGAGAAGTAAATCACACTAAAATCAACAAAACTAACTTCTGAAAAATTATTTTTAGAAATCTGATGTCTAAACCTAATCTTTTTTAAAATACGGAAATGAATATTTTAGTAATTGTTTAAAAAAATTCTATCCTGTCCTTTCCTGGTCGACTCAGGGCAGGCAGCAACCAACTTTAAAGCAATCATACATTAAATATTAAAATAATTGAACTGTTTCCTCCTAAACATATTTCACACCTTCCTGAGGCCGACCAAAGCTTGGAGGGGCCTTATGCTGCTGGATGATTTCTCAGGATGTGAGGCCAGCATCTTGATGTTTACATCTGGCCTCAAAACAATGTACAAAATACATCTGGCAAAATAGTTGAGTTTTGCAGGCCCTCTGGATCTGCTTGAGGTCTTCAAGCCAGACCAGGGCCAGTTTTATCTCTTTAGGACCAGGGACTCTGAGCATATTTTGACTGCTCTATCATAATATTATGGGGGCGGAGGGTGGAGAGGGGAAAAGGTGGTCCTGTAGATACAGGGATCCCAGACAGTTCAGGGCTTTGAAAGAATGAAAACTTGAACCTGATTTGGTTTCTAATTCTGGAGCCACTGTGGTTGGGAGAGCACAGGTGTAATATGTGCTTTCTGTTGGGTCCTCATAGGGACCTGAGCTGCTGCATTCTGGATTAGTTTGGAAATTTCTGGAACAGCTTCAAGGGTAGCCCTGCGTAAAGCAAGTTACAGAAGTCTAGTCTGGTGGTGACCATTGCATGCATCACAGTGACTAGGTCAAGTATCAAAAGTTAAGGTGCAAGCTATTGTGCTTGGTGAAGGTAATAAAATGCCACAGATGGGGATGCATCCAGGTTCACACCCAGGATTGCACCCTCCTGACAGAGGTCAAACATGTTAAATGGACACTGTCAAGAGTTGCAGTACGTTATCCTTGGCATGCTGATCCAGCCAAAGTTCCTCCACAGCCTCGACTTTTGGCAAAAGTTTGGGGTTGTTGACACATGGTCACTCATCAACAGAAATATCTGGGTGTCATTAGTATACTGATGACAACCCAACCCGAAACTCCAGAACAGCTGGGCAAGCGGGTGCATGTAGATCAGGGATCCCAACTAGTGGTCTTTGGGAGTTCCAGAGGGGGTTCACAGCCTTTCCCTTCCTACCTTAATGGACTTGGCCACACACTGACTGGCTGCCTCTGCCCAGCAGGCTCGGTAGGTAGGCATGGATGTAAAAATCAAAGGGAGGGGAGAGTCAGTTAAGGCGTGGTATGGGGGGTCTGGGCTGTCCTCTCAGCTCCCGACCTTCTTTCCAGGCTACATGAGGTGGAGCTGCCGTAGTAGTAGTCGTAAAGGCAGGGGAAGAGAGTGAAAGGAGGGCAAAGGTTGAGCAGTGATGTCTCTTCCAGGGATATGGCACTTTTGGCAGACGTGGCCAGCTGACATCTGTTCAGGGGCTACTCCAAGGATGAAAAAGGCTGATGCAGATGTTGAATAACATCAGGGAGAGATTTGCTCACTGCAGAACCCCATGTATCAGGGCTTGCTGCTGAGAGGTTTTCTATTCCTACCTTGTGGTTAACTGTCAAAAATACAACCAAATGAACAAAACCTTGATGGATTCATTATAGGGCCAGGGAACAAACATGTACAGACCATATTTTTAAACTGAAGAAAAACTATTAATTTTTCTATTACATTAACTGACAGATTTGGAAACCAGAAGAAGGAACGAGACTTCTAAAAATCATAACAAATGTAAATTAAGTAATGCAATTCTCAGATTGTTCACTTAGAGGACTTGCCAGCTGGCACACTAATGTTATCTTGTTCTATAATTGCTGCAGTATACGGAAATATTATCACCACCATCCAGTTTTTTCCCTCCCCCCCTTTCAATAGAATCCATTCTGATGGGATTTCTAAGCATATTTTATGCCTAGTTTTATTCTCCAAGGGCATAATGCTTCTGTATTTTGCACAGTTCTCATTCATTCTAAACAGCCTGACAGAAGAGAAGTGGCCACTCTAGCTAAGTGTCCTATTGTGCTTTCTCTGAAAAGCGTACCATGTTGCCCCATGTGCATATAGGCGTCCTCCCAAGCTCACTTCAGTGATAAGGATGTATCTGTGAGTGCAAAGGCATGTGTGTGACATAAGCAGGTAGCTCCTTCTTGGTTTGAATTTGTGTAGGCACTGGCCCTCATATTGACAATGGACACAAAAACAAGAATGATAACACATAGCGTTCGTGATTGTTGGTTTCTTTTTCTAAATTCCAATTCCAAAGAAGATCAATTCAGGCACAAGATCCAAAATTAGCATTTTATTCAGAACATTGGGGTCAGGGGTGTATCATTTATATTCTGGTACATAATACAGAGGCAAAGCTGTTGTCAAACATCTCTCTGGTTTAAAAGCTCTTTTTAACATACTGTGTAATTACTCGAGCCATCAGCATCCGGCCACCCCTTGAGTTTTTTTTCTTCCTGTCCTTTGTTTGTTTTTGGTACAAATTATGTAAAACATTTTGTGCTAAGAACTTTTCTCCCTCCCCAAACAAACAAAACAAAACAAAATTAATTAAAAAAAACAAACAAAACCCAAACCTTGAGTACTCTAACTACAGCTCAACAATTGAATCAATGTCACTTGTTTGCAACCTGTTTGTAAATACTTTATCCATAACGAAAGATATAAACATGCAAAAACCTGAATCCATAGTTCAAATAATACATACACGTGTTTGGAAGTCTCTGCACTTCTCCATAGACTATGCCAATAAAACATTATGTACACATACTATTTTTACAGTGAAGTGGGAAAAAAAAGGTACTGGAAAATGATTTTCTTAAAAAAAATGTGTATATGGATTAAGACCAAAATGTGTCTAACATTCTATCATAAGAAAGAAAAAAATCAGTTCTGCTACAAATTGGTGATATGAAAACTCCCTTTATTTGCAACCAGCTGCATAAGTTTTAGAATTTTAGTGAAAAACCCTAACATCTAAAACTAGAAGTATTGTACACTTTTTTTTCATGGCCTTCTTTCCCTCCCTCCCTCAATAACAAAATTTCCCCATGAAGTTTTTCTCCCCACTCTCCTTATTTTAATAAAAGCAATGCAATGTAACAAAAGCATGTAGAAGCATATTGGTGATTTCACTTCCTCCCCACCCCAATGTGGTTTGTCTCATCTTTTCATAAATCAGTACCATTTAAAGCCTTAAACATAAAACTAATTCCAATCTGAAAAAGGTACAAAAAGGCACATAAAATCCCAGTGCTTCTGTACTGTAAAATTCAAGTGTAACTGAGCTCAATTGTTTGCTTTCCTTTTCCAAACAGCATTGGATGACTGATATTCCCAGTGAGCCCAAATTGGTTTGCAGCCTATGCCAAAGCCTTCAGCAAGCACTTGTGCTAGTAGACTACAAAGTTAAAGCCTAGCTTCTGTATGCTTGTTGGGAATACCAGTGGAAAGATTTGTACTTGTCCAAAAGCAATGTTGGCCACCTTGGCATTCAGTCATCGCCTCCACCATACATGTCAGCAAGTTTCTTGAAACGTGGGCCCCAGTCGTTTAGGTAGTCATAGTCTTGTTCACCACCGCTACTTGAGGAGTTGAGGGAGCTCAAAGATCCAGCGGTAGAACCGCTCCCTTCATAGTCAAAGACTAGGAGGGAGTCATATGGAGGTGCTGTGGGATCATTGTCTGCTGCTTTAAGTCCCTGCAACAAAAAAGGTATAACATAATAGGGGAGAAAAGTAGGAAAACTAAATCCTTTCCCCTCCTACCCTGCTAAATGAACCCGAGAGAAACCACAAGAGAACTTTTGAATACCATTACATGGTCTCCTTCAACTTAATCACCCTTCTCTGTGCAAAGCAAGTATAATTGCATAGAAGAATGGTGGCTTCTAATCTGGTGAGCCAGGTTTGATTCCCCGTTCTTCCACATGAAGAGATCTGGGTGACCTTGGGCTAGTCACAATCCTAATAGTTCTGTTCTCACCGAGCAGTCCTGTCAGAGCTCTCTCAGCTCCACCAACCTCACAGGGTGCCTGCTGTGGGGGGAGGAAGGGAAAGCGATTGTAAGCCGCTTTGAGACTCCTCCAGGCAGTGAAAAGCAGAGTATAAAACCCAATTATTTTCCTTCAAAATGTATATAAAGTAAGAAATATCTATTACCAAAACATGCAAACCCTTTTCTCACAAGAATTCAGCTTCAAATATCCAAGGGTACATAGTAATAGTTTATATTACTCAAATATATCTCTCAAATTTGGACTGTTATCATGCATGGCAAACTCTGTAAATGAAGAATTCAGCATCAGTGAAATTTCTAAATGAAATAATTAGTTGATCAAGTTAAAATTGAAGCCTCCAAATGAAACCATCAAAACCCACTACACCCAAGTGACACCTACTGTAGGAAAATTTTGAAATGCTGATGCAATTGGATTCAGCATCATCAGCAGATACAAAATAGGAGTTGGCAAAACAGCCCTGTCTCCATAGAAGGTCCAGGACTGATTAAAAGCAGGCAGAGCTGCATTCAACTCCCCATCCCCCCTCCTCGGTTATTATCTGGGTTTTTAAAAATAACTTTTATTAAAGATTTTAAAACATAACATGGAAGGTATTAGAAAAACCAATTATTTGCAAAGGGTATGTCAGAGAGGAAGACAATCTCCAGTTGTACTAAGGGAATGGGCACGGGAGTAAATCAAAGACTACAGCAAATAAATGCTGTGGTTGCTCTAAATCTGCAGCATGTAGGATGAATGGCATCAACTGGTTCTAGTTCATTAGTTAAAGTTGTTCAATGCACAGTCATAACATAGCAAGGTCAACATCCTGCTTGTTGAATTAAATGATAGTTCTTGTGTATTCTTCTGTCCTGAATTTTTATGATGGCAAAAGAGAAGATCAAGCAATTGAAAACTCTATTTGCAATATACAAGCAGAGAAGCAGCAACCTTCATTGAGCCAAACCTCAAGCAAGGTATTTTAAAAGATCTGACCAATTCAATGGAACAAGAAAAACCACAAAACAAGAGCTTAGCACTTCCACTTTTGAAACAAAACCACACATTTCAGTTCACATATGCAGTTCATCATATGGGGGGGGGGGGGGGGAGGGAGTATCACTGTTAACTTCAATGGCCTAAAGTACGAACTGTAATTTCTCTCCTGTTTTTGTAACTAGCAATATGGCTAGCTTGTGTACCTGATTCTGGGACAGAAGTTCAATGGGCTTCAGCAAGCAAAAGGTATCCTTTTCTAAGGTAGAGGTGTTGTTGTATGTCAACCAACTACATCAAGGAGGAACCAAACAATCTTCTTAAGGATTCTTAATCTGGGAGTCAGATGCTCCTGGTTCAACATCCACTGCTGGCAGTGGATGATATAAAGTCGCTGCTGTTCAGTTTATAGGATAAAACTGCAATAAAAATTCAGTGTTCCAGAGGCTGCACTTAATGTGCAAACAGTCTGCTGAAGAAGAAGCCCTGAAAAAGAGGCCCTGTGGAGGCATGACTCCACAGATAAAAGTTGTCTCAAAATCTGCATTTATAACAATGCAAATATTTTTGCATTTCATAGGCTAAACTACTTAACTGCCCAGATATTTAAAATACTGCAAGCAACAGTTTAATATTTCCCCATGGAAAGACTTGTGTGTGTGTGTGTGTGTATACACACACACACAATTTTGAAGAGAAAATACCTAAAAATAAGCTTCTTTACTGTGTTGTAACCAAGACAACTATAATAGATAATGTAATTATAATTAAATGTAAAAGTGCTTTCTAGAAAGGAAAAAAAAATTCATGTGAGTTGAGCCGCCTCGCATTTTTGTTGCAGCTGACTGACGTTTTCAGGCTACAGTGTAAGAAAGATGTCGATGAGGTAATCCATTTTCCCCATGTGCATCTGGGCAGGTAAAAGCCTCCAGCCAGATCTCACATCGATCACCCCAATGTGGTATGCAAGCACCTGTGTGTTCCATACTAGCTCTCTGTCCTGTAGCCAAATGTGAGCTGGATGGTCCTGCCTTCGGTTTGCTGGGTAGTAATATTGTGTATTTCATTTAAAAACAATAAGAAGGTAGGGAAGCGGAAAGGGACAGGCAAAAAAATGAGAGACAAAGCTAGTAGAAATGGAAGCTGGGAAAACCAGAGGAAGATGATGAATCCTTTGAGTTTCCTTAAAAACTCTTGGCAAATTCCTGGCAAATTCCAAACCCATAGCATTTTCTGCAAATACAACCCCTACTGATGAGATGCCTTATCTCCAACAAAGTCTATCCCTGCTCTGTTCTAAATAGCAATTTGGGTTTTGCTGGCCCTGTGAATATAAATAAGCTATGTACTTGGACTGGATCGAGAACCAGCACATTGACTTCCAAGGTAACAACCCACACAAGAGCGTGGTGACAGAATGTCATGAGTTAGATTTAATACCTATTTAATACCTATTGTAAGTGATTTTGGTTTACTTATCTCTGTCTTATTTTCTCCCACTTTCATCTTTCTTATACTGCTTATTCAACATGTTGATTGCTTTGGTATCAAATAACTGACGGTGCAACTCTAATTAGGGTTTCACCCCTGTAAGACTATTGATTCAAAGGGCAACCTTACCTTTTATGTTTTATTCATTCTTTCTTATTCTATTCAATATTAGTATAGTTGTCAAAGGGAATCAGAATAAAGCCTCTCTCTTTAAATTCTATTAAACTTGTCACTAGGCATACCACATATTTTGGCTAATGTTAAAAATAACATACAAACTATTAAATACATTGGGAATCCAATGTTGCCTTTAAAGTCATGTCTCTTGGGCCTGCCTGTGTTTTTATACAAAGGAGCTTAAAACTCTAAGGATCATTTTTAACATTATTTTTGCTGCTTTTCACTGTGACTCATTTGACGGAACTCTTTTTAGAGGTACTGAATTTCTACTATTCTTGGGATTCAAAGGGTGACGTATGAAGAAAATCTAAATGAACTGGCTCCATTATGAATGGAAATTAATATATTCATTTAAGCTAAACTATCACTTTGTTAGCCTACTTATTATGTGGAACTCAGTGTATAATCCCTCTTGGAGATATTGTGGCTAAGAACGATAACTTATTACAGATGTAATTAATACCAATGCACAAAAGTTAATTGATGCATTTTCCTTTTTCTGTCTGAATGATTTAATTACATTTTCCTGTGCTTAAAAACATTTTCAAGTCTATCAGCCCAGATACTTTTAATTGTAAGAGCAACTTTTAAAAAATTATTATTCTTTGGATGTAACAGCCATTCATTATATGTGCAGATGGTGTGTAATAAGCTGCTCAAACAAATCTTTTCTTTCTCCTCCTGCTGTTTTACCTCGTTAATAAAGTCCCCAATGTCTCCAGGATGAGGTGCTGCTGATCTGACTGGATACTGAGGCTCTGCATGGATAGGCCTTTCATCGAGTCGTCTTATTCCAACAGGTTTGATGGCATCTGGTTCTATAGTGTCGGGTTGCTGGAGCTGGCTCAAGTCGTAGTCCTGGAAATTAAGACGCAGTCAAAATGGTTTGGCATTTTAACCAAGTGTGTGTGTGTGCGTGTGGAATCTCTCATCCCGAAAACAAAAGATTTCAACTGAACAGTGAGAACTATCGTATGGATTCAATGTTTCTTGGATTATTTGACCATTTGTTCCTCCTACACAAATGCCAGGCACTATCATTTTGTGATACAAACAAGGATGCAGTTCCATAGATTTGAATAATACCTTCAAAGAACACAGGATGATTTCATACATCTACTATATTATTAAAACTATATTTAACTGTATGAACAGTATACATCTTTTTCATTTGGACTTAATTCTAAGCATTTTTCTGACTGATCATTAAACATATGCTACAGATGGCATACAGCCTAGAGCAGGGGTAGTCAACCTGTGGTCCTCCAGATGTCCATGGACTACAATTCCCATGAGCCCCTGCCAGCAAATGCTGGCAGGGGCTCATGGGAATTGTAGTCCATGGACATCTGGAGGACCACAGGTTGACTACCCCTGCCCTAGAGGTCGTAAAGAACTCAGATGTCAGCTTATTGATTTACTATCACTAAATTCAGCCACTATACCCTAAGACTGGAGAGAAGCAAATGTGACACTTATTTCTAAAAAGCAATCCAGAGGGGAGTAAATTACAGGCCAGTCAGCCTATCATCCATCCCAAAGATGTGAATCACAGTACAGAAAACATCCAAGAAACTATATGAACATGCTGTGAAAAAGGCTTATGCAGACATAATACAGACCTTATTAAAACGTCTGACTTTACAGAATGCACTGAAAGGTATACCTTATTAGCACATCAATAATATCATACTACAAAAACATGTTTTCACACAACATATGGCATTAGACAATGAAATTATTGTAAGTCCTGATTTTTGCTGCACTATCTTAGGATTTAGACCTTATGTCATAAATAGCTGAGATGGGTGTATGTGTATGTTTGTGTGTGTGTGTAAATCACCTAAATCAGTTGAAAAGAGGTAGTAAAAAGCTTTGAAAAACAAGTGTTCAGATTTCAACTCCTTATTTGGTCCTATGAGGACTTCTTCAGCAAAGTTTCTCTAAATTCTTCCCTCTTATTGTTAGAATTTCAGTTGGAGCAACTCCCCTTTAGCTGGTGCTTTTAAATACCTCTACAACAACATATAGTCTTTTGTCCTGCATAAGGTGACCAGATTGTCCCACTTTTGGAGGGACATCTGGGGGCCCCTGGCAAATTGTACTTTTGTTGAAATTAAAAATATATTTATTACAATACTATTTTTGCATTCTATGAAAATGTTTGTTACTCCATATAGACCAAATTTTTAATTAAGAACCCCTCCAGTCAATGTTGTCCCGCTTTACCAATGTTAAAATCTGGTTACCTTAGTGTTGCAGCAAAAATTTCCCAATGCAAGAGAGAGAGAACTGAGGCAAACCAGGCAGCAGTTGCTACAACTCAAGGTGTAGGATAGCCTGGAGGCTGTAGAGGGGGCTGCTGTTCAAATGGTAGGGTGGCTAGAGCCCCTTTCAGCCTCCATCCATTTCCTTTCTCACCTCCTTCCTACATGTAGTTGAGTGCAGAAACTGCCATGGCAGTTTCTGCCTCCACTGAATAGGTGAGAGGGGTGGCTTTGCTACAGCGACTGCTTCCCCGGCAGCTGAAGCCAGACAAGACAAGAGGCAGTGTGCCTGGCAATTGTCAGATTCCTCTCTGAGCCTCCCTCCCTCATCTGCTGGGGACATGTGGGGGGTGGCAAGCAACTATAGGGGCTGTCAGGGAGGCAGCCCCATCCCAGCACAGGGTCCAAAACAGCTGAACTGTTTTTGTATTGTGTTTTATTGTTTCATTGTAAACCACTGCGAGACTAACTGAGAGCGGCGGTATATAAATTCAAAGATGAATAAAAATAAATAAGGCTACCTCTGGCTCTTGGCTCTTTGCAGTTCACCATACAGCAGGATAATAACTAACAATCTTCCTGTTTTGTATCTAGTGATATTTAGCTAAGCTGTTAGACCTCAGAAGAGAAAAGGCAAGGCTGACCCAGCTACAGGGCACAAGTTGCATATACAACATACCCAACGTACAGGGCACAATGTAAAATAACATCATCAAGTTTGTTTTGTACAGTGTACTGTATCTTTTTCTTAGATCACTCTACTGCCAGAACAATTTCAACAAATAGGACATTATAGACACAACATCATGACAAAATGTCTTCCGAAGTACTACTGACAGGATTACATATTATTGTGGCAGAAAAAATGCAGCCTGCAACATGAACACCCTGGTGCCTGGGTTCTCTTTAGCTTCTGCTGAATTCTCACATGATTTGTTTATAGAACTGTTTATGTGACAAAATAAAGACAACTAGAGTTATAGAGAGGAAAATGGCTTCGTCCAATGTAATGATGTAAAATTAGGGGACATAAATCTTTTTACATAGATCTAAGTCATCTTTATTACATAGATTACATAGATCTAAGTCATCTTTATTTCATTGTTAAAATAATTATACCCCACCTTTCCACATAGGTCAAGGTAGCTTACAAATTCAAACATACAAAATGTAATAAAACTCCAAATAATCTCCTTTTTCTATTAAAAATGCTGCTACTTATATCACGTTAAAAAGCTCTGGTAAATAAAATGGCCTTACAGCACCTCCTACACACATCTACAGATGGTACTCTGATACCTCCTTGGACAGGTAATATGAAGAAGCACTGGCAAGCTACCTTAAATGACTAGACTGTAACTAGCAACCCAAAGACCACAACTGGTGCACAGGGATATATAGGAAAACACAGTCCCTTAAATATAAGGGCCCTAAGCTGTGAAGGGCTCTGAAGTCATAGAACCCTGAACTGAACTCAGAAACAAGCCAGTCAATGTTCCTGTTTTACAACAGGGGAGATGTATTCCTGCCGTCTAGTGCCTGACAATAATTGAGGCATAGAGCGCATTGAAGTATTTGATCTGTGAAGTTACACGAGCAGCAATTAGGATGGCTAGGACTAAGAAAGGAGAGAGATGTCAAACCAAATGCAGCTGACCAAAGACACTTGTGGCCAATATAGCTACTCCATTTTTCAAATAG
Organism: Paroedura picta; assembly: GCF_049243985.1. Classification (NCBI taxonomy): domain Eukaryota; kingdom Metazoa; phylum Chordata; class Lepidosauria; order Squamata; family Gekkonidae; genus Paroedura; species Paroedura picta. The sequence continues at coordinate 43,181,999 of NC_135377.1, read as the reverse complement.
CACAATTAGATCCATGAGCCCCCTCCCTGCTCCATCCAAAGAACCAACCTTCTCAATCAGCGTTACCTTTAGCTTCCTTATATGTGAAGTGTGATATTGTGTAAAGTCCCCTGTTCCACTTACTCTTACTCACCAGGCCACACTCAAAGCCACACCACTTTCAAAATGGAAGAACACATTTCTAATGAGATTTGATTTCCTTTTGATGGGGTTTGCACAAAAATGGAACATTTCTCACTGTGATGGATATGCAGACAACCCATTAAAGGTCACAATAATAATTTTGTTTTACTGGTAATATCTGAATTCCTTATCAAACCTTTTCAAAACTCAGTAGCTTCAAATGTGGTCAGGATATAAACTCAGTGTGTAGATTAATTGGGAAAAATTAGCTTATTCACATTCATGAAGGCATCTTAACTGATCTTACATTTAATATAAAGGTTAAACAATAAAAGAAAATGATGTGATAATCTCACCTACGTCATCTTGCTGCTAGTTGATAAATGAAAATAATATGAAATGTGACAAAGGGGTCTTAGCTTGACAAAAACGTGAAAACTTACTGTGATGAAGGCCAGTAGGATACGCACTAATCATATTTGTTAGATTTAGAGCAATTGTACAGATAACTGCTTTATGTGTGTTTATTGTTGAACACGTTTGAAGAATGTGAAGGATGAGCTAAGTTAATCCTTGTCTTCTAACATGTTTATCTAGCATTCTTCACTAGTTAAATGATTCAGCGTATCCCCCTACATAATAAAATCACAGCTGCCTTTTAATTATGGATCATGGCAAAAACATAAAAACTACCATCCACAAAGCGTACACCCGGTGTTTGTTTCTACTTCAGCTTCTCTCCTGATGGACTTGCACATTACTTAATAAAATTCCTATATGCTCAGCTATCTACTTTTGAGGAAAGTCACATGGGCTACCCATTATGGTCAGCTCAAGAAGGGAACTGAATTTCTTCACGTACTGCATTCTCTCCCTGCATTAATTATTTTCTAAAATTAATTCAAGAAACTGGAACATGCAGTCTGATACAACTTCATGTGCTCACAGTTCATCCACACCTCTATACACTAAGAAAAATCCTAGTCAGGCAAACCAAAGATGCACCTATTCAAACCTCCTGTTTCTAACTGTGACCAGCCATGTGCACTTAAAGTAAAATCCTCCCAAAGGCAACCTTATTGTGATCTATGATTTTGGAAGCATTATTATCTAGAATAGCGGTCCCCAACCTTTCTCAAGTCAAGGACCACCTCCAGAGTGAGGGAAGAGCCGACGGCCCGGGTGCTGCGAAAACGCGCACGCGCAATTGCTGCACATGCATGTTTCCGCCACCAGGTGGCGCTAACGTGCATGCACTGCAACTGCGCGTGCACGTTTTCGCCACTAGGGGGCGCTAACGTGTTTGCATCACTGCCATGCCGGCGGCTGCGCCTGCGTCTTCCCTTCCTTCTTGCTGCCGGCGGGGGAAGGCAGGCGTGGCTGGCGACGGCCCGGTACCGTGGCCTTTGCGGCCCGCCACCGGGCCACGGACTGGGGGTTGATGACCCCTGATCTAGAAGACATTTTGCATATTCTAGGGGGCCTGGTAATGCATCAGTCTGGGTGTCCCTAGTTGGGAGATTTGTATTCTGAAAGGGGTTGGTGTAGTTAAGATTGAAAAATCCTGAAATTAGCCATTAGTGCAGAGAACTATAGTGTACAGTGGTAAAAATTCTGTCAGGAGGGCATCAGCATTGCTGCATTCCTCTTTTGTCTTGTAAGAGAAACGATGACCTGCACACTGATGTGTACATCCTGTGGGAAAGTTGACAAGGCACCTGAGATTTTCCCCAATGCAGCCTGCAGAGGTGAGAGACAAGAAAGCCTCCGATGACATCTCTTGATGAAGTGTCTTTAGGGTGACTTTCTTCCTACTAGGACTGGAAGCAAAAGGCTTTAAATGAACCCTGATCAATACATAGATCTGTGCTGCTCAGGCAGCCCCTTACTCTGTTGAGCGACCTGAGCTTCACATTCTCTTAGATGCCTCCCCTCAACTTTTAGAGATTTCGTCAATACTTTTGCCTCTGAAGCCTGTTCAGCAGCCAGATGCTTTGCCAGCCATGGCTTGCTGATATTGAGGATGCGCAGAAACCAAGCAGATCAGACCTGGCTTCTCACATGCAGACAGGATTTTGAGCCTCTGCCCAGCTGAATTCTATAGTCTGGCTGTTGAAGAAGTTTGTTACTTAGAAAAGAAACAGAAGTTCTTCGCTGTGACCGTTTATACACTGGAGGTTTCATGCTGGGCTGTAGGCTGGAGTTTTAGTCTTGGCAGGTTTCCCCACCTCTTCCTGCACTCACACGGGGGGAGCATTTGGCCTGGTGCACCTCATCCGCCCCCAATCTATGCTCCTGCATGGGAGCTGGGGCAGTGAAGTTCTCAGTGCATAAACGGTCTGTGAGAGTACTCCACACTAGATAGGAAAGCGAAGTAAAAGAATCTAAGCTAGGATGGAGATGGTGGAAAACATGTCCAGCCCTCATAGATGAGAGAGAAAGAAAGGAAGTGACCAGAATGAAAGAATACCAAAGAGTAGCATTCTGGGTAACAAAGGGACAGCAATAGGACTGGACAAAGGAAAAGATCACACAGTATCCTACCACTTTACTCTTTACTGGCCTCCTGAGACTCCAAAATCTGTGCTAGAATTAGGCAATATTGCACAGTCCATTTCTTTCTACAGGTTTCCTCCAGACATTTACCAAATGGCCACCTTTGCACTGGCCCAACATTGGCCTCAGGGCACATTGCTCTGTCCTGCACGGAGGAGCAGTAGGCCTGGTGTATCTTGTCCAGATTTGTGCTCTCACAAGGGAGTTGGGGTGGCGAGATTCCACTGTGTTTTGGTGGCGGGAGCCTTTGTTTTTTTAGGAATCCAGTATTGTGTGGGGGCACAAAACCATGTTCCTAAACAAAACTAAACAAAAATGCCCCAGGTGGCTCTGTGGTACTGCACAGTGCCGCAGAGCCACCTGGGGCATTTTGTGTCTTTTACAGGACACTGCAGTCTGGTGAGGGCAGAGGAGGAGCCAGGCCTGGACAGCCCGACTCTTTCCCTGCTGCACGAGTTTGCCCAGACATAGGCCCTATTGCTGCCCAGGGCAAAAAAGGGAAAACAGATATATCCACATTTTCTTGCCATGGGGCACCGGAGGGCCTGAGTCAAGCCATTCCTGGAACAGCCTCAACTCACCACTGACATCGAGAAGGAGGGGATTTCTGCACTCATTAAAAATAGTGAAATGCTTACCTTTCATTGTCATTATATTATGGCCCCTCCATATGACATCGCCAGCATGCAGCGTCTGGGCAGCAAACGACCGGCTACATGCTCCATTTTAAAGTGCTAGTTGGTGAATCTCAAAAAGTAGATTCATCAACCTATGTAGCACTACCTAATGGAGAGCAACCAGCAGGCAACCAGTAGAGGGAAGTTACGGGAGCTAAAATGTGTGAAAGGCCCCTGCCTTGTCCCACCATCATTCCCGCCCCCCTCTCCCAGGGGTGAGAATGTCTTTTTAAAAATATCTGAAATCCTGGAGCAATGAATAGGCAGACAAGCATGCAGGCGATGCCAGAAAGAATTTTTCCCAAACATTGTAGCACAAAGCATGTATGCTGCCCTAGCGGGCCACACCCGGTAGCAGCTACCTCTGTGAGGCTTGGGCGGCCAGCCCAGATGGAGATAAAGTTCAGTACAAGTCACCGGGAGTTAATAAGGACAACGTAGAGCCAGGCAAAGAGTAGTCAAACAGTCCAAAGGTCTGAGTTCAGAAAATCCAAGAGTCAACCAAGCCAAAGCACTTTACCAAAAGCTGCCGTCAGGTCCAAAGCCAGGGGGTCAAGGATTAAGCAGCAGGTCAGGAAAGCAGAGCCGGTCCAGGGAGTAGTCACATAAATTGCTTCCATGCTGGCTAGCTGTTTCTGTCTCCCTAAATGCAGCCCATCTAATGAGCTGCACCTGCAGGATGACTCAGCCCTCCTCTCCCGGCGTGAGTCCAGCTGAACCCCATGGCTTCTGACAGCTCGCCTGCAATCTCTGGCTCCTTCTGCGTTCTGTCAGCCCCACCCTTTGGCTTCGTCTGAGACGTACAGCCACTTCCTCTGAATCTGAGTTAGACTCCTGTTGAGGTCTGTTATCTGCCAGCTGCCGGGAATATCCCTCCCCTGGGTCCATCTCATCACTCAGATCTGGCTGGGCTGTTGACCCTGGTTGCTCCAGCAATCCCAGAAAGGTAAGTACATTCTGCTGGATAATCCCCTTCCAGAGCACCATTTAGAATGTGGAGATCCAACCTATAAGCTAGTTGGGCTAAACAAAAGCCCGACAAATTTGAAGTCTGGTCTTTAGATTTTTCTGTCAAGATGACCTCAAGAGGCAAGAAAAGGTCTAGGACAAGCCCCAGCAATGATAGTGGGGGACATAAATCCAACAAGGCAGAGAAGCAGATGAGAATAGACACCTATCTTGCCGCTGCAAACCGCCTGCAAGATGTGAGTAGCAAAACTATTGACCTAGAACTCCCTTCTTCCTCCCCCTTGAAGAACAAGGAAATACAGAAGTCAGTTATACAGCAGACTTCTCCTTCAGCCCACCAACGCCTTAGTTTAAAACACTCTGTTGGGGAGGGAGGTAGGAGAGATAATTCTCAAGAATTTGTTGCTAGTTCACCCGGGCAATTCACTCAACTCTTCCAGGAGGTCTGCTATCTCTCTGCAGAGACCTTGACTATTGTATTGCAACGATTAAATGAACTTGCTGATAAAATGGATAGACTTCAATGGAGAAGTAAGCATTTAAAAAAAATAGCAGGCATTGCGGGACGTTTAAAGCTTGAAGAAAGGGGATTGGCTCTCTGGCATGATTGACAGACAGCAAAGAGTCGTGTAAACTGCGCTGCTCTTTTCTGCCATTTCAAGCAATGTGGAGGGTGAGAAGTGAGAAGAGGCGGCAGAGAAGAGTGAGACAGGAAAAAGGTGAAGAGGGGCTGGGAGGCACGATTATATTTTGCGTTACGCCATTCGGCTGGCATAACACTATTTTTACAGATGTGCAGAAATGCCTCAGGAATTTGCCCCGTCAGCATTTGAGCAGTAACACGGGGCAAATTCCCATCGCTGTGTACTAGTATTAGTTCTGTGCTTTTATCCTTCCCACATTTTTATTAATTACAGTGATTTTGAGGTAGCACTCTCATGTCATTTATTAAATGGTTGAAAATACCATTAATTAGGGCACTTTATCTTAGCCAAATAGTAGGCCAAGCTGTCTGCGTTCAGTCATTAAGCCACTTTTCAGTGTATTCCTACTCCAAACATTTTGTATACTAAGAGGGAGATACAATGTGGGTTAACATTTGCTTTTACACTACTTAAGTGTCTTGCCAACAAAAACTTACTTTATGTAGGATGTCACTTTCAGTAAATGGACAGAACAAAAAGGAAAAAAAAGATTAGGAATGAAAAAAACAGTGAATCACTCAACTGGACATAGGGAAAACCCTGTAACGCATAAAAGGAAGTTCAGCCCTTGTCATCCCTTTGGCAGCTGTTTCAAGAAATCTGTTGGCCCTTCTGCGTCCCATCCTATTTCCTTGATTCTTTCTTACAAATTCAGGTCTGAATATGCTCATCATTCTACACCTCATCATTCTACAAAGAACAGGGAACTGTTGACTAAGAAAGGAAGAAATCATGATAAACTGTCGAGTATGAGGAATTGAACGATTCTTTAGTTCACTTGTTCAGATAGGAAAGATGGTCTTCCTGACACTCTTTTTGAAAGAAAAAGTGAATCATGGGGCTGAGATTCCCAAAATATGGCTATGTCCTTAATTGCATGGACAGAAAATAACTGCAAATATTATACTTCCATTCAACAATGGACTGTCAAGCTCGATGAAAGGTAATTTCTACTTCTGGAAACAATTTTGCAAATTCTTTCATGGTTTGGGAACAGGATTCAGATTCATAAAACTCTTATTGGCGTAAAATTTGAAGTGCATAGAGGAAATCTAAGTCTGAACATATCTGAAGTGATCCAATAGATTCAGACACCTTTTTCACTCAATATCACTTTCAGTATTTACTCCAATGTAAGACTAGGTTTTTCCAGGCATGCCATGAAAAAAAAATTAAATAGGGGTTGTCCTATGTTTGCAGAAAAGTTATACTGGTGTCCAATTTCTCTTTATCAAAGCCTCCATTCTACATGGTGTTTATGCAAGTAGATCCTATGATCTTTCATACAGTTTTTTTGGTAGTCAAGGGTTTCCCCTTTTTCCCCTTTCAAAAGCAGAAAAGCTAACTGGATCCAACCTAACAAGTTGCAAAATCTATATGCTAATAACCAAGGCATCCAAATCTGAGGATACTTAAATCTAGTTACTGGAGCCCTGAAGGCATAAAACAGATCTGTGCGTTAAAAACAGTGAACTCTTAAAAAACATAACGGGGGCTTAAAAAAAACCCCAAAATGATAAAAAGAACATCTGTCGCTTAAGCAATGGATTCCCTCAGTAACTGTTGCTAGGCAACCACAGTATTCCAGGTTGGGGTTCTGTGAATAAAAAGGCAAGGGAAGAGGGCTTTCTGGGAGGAGTCCTTGGGGTCAAGTCTGACAAGGGGTTCCAGTTCACGATTGGGAAATCCCTAGAAATTTCATGGTGGAGTCTGAGGACAGTAGAGTTGGTTAGGGGAGAAGTCTCAATAAGACATAATGCCAAAGCACCATTTTTTCCCAAAGGGACAGATCTCTGCCATCTTAATTTCAGTTGTTATTCTGGGATATCTCCAGGTCCCACCTAGAGGTTGGCAACTCTACTCCTGGATGTAATCTCTGGGTGAGGCCTGGCAAGCTTCTTACTGTGGGAGGGCGGGGAGAGGGAAGCAGGGCCATGCGTGGCCGAAAATGCACATGTGCGGCCAGAAATGCACTTTCGCGCATGCACGCATGAGTTGAAGTGCCGCGCATGCATGTTTTTGGCCATGCATGCGCATTGCGCGTTTTTGGCCGTGCATGCACAGCATGCGCAGCCGGGCAATCGCCCTCCATGCTGCCGCTGGTCCGTAGTCTGTAAAAGGTTGCGGACCACTGTTGTAAACGATTTGGTTGAAAATGTTTTCTATGTGATTTTTCTATTTAGTTCAGATAAAAGAAATCAGAACCCTTAAACTGCACATTCTATAGTACATTATCTGATTATCTTTTTACAAAGATTTGATGTAGAATATCCATTGCCAAATAGAAGGCTGCACTGCAGTCCCTCCCTCACTGCATTCCATGTTATTCCCAATGTTATTCCCTGACTTTTAGGTGCAGCTTTTTGTGATATGGGTGCTTTGCTGTAGACAGGTGAATGGTAAAGATGAATTCTGTGAGTTTCATTCATGGAAAAAAGCCTCTTTTGGCGCGGGGTGTTAAGGCAGCTGACACGCTGTCTGAAGCTCTGACCATAAGGCTGGGAGTTCGATCCCAGCAGCTGGCTCAAGGTTGACTCTGCCTTCCATCCTTCCGAGGTCGGTAAAATGAGTACCCAGCTTGCTGGGAGATAAAACGGTAATGCCTGGGGAAGGGAATGGCAAACCTGTATTGAGTCTGCCAAGAAAGTGCTAGAGAGCATCACCCCAAGGTCAGATATGACTTGGTGCTTGCACAGGGGATACCTTTATATGGGAAAAACTTCCTGCAAATAGATACCTTGGGGTTTTTTTGAAGTAAAATTTCTCAGAATACTCCTTCCCAACCCCCACAATGGGACCTGAGGGTAGGAGATGCCCTGTCCGAACCAGGGGCTTAGGAGTCCCTAAAACAGACAATTACTTTGACCGAGATGGCTAGACTCTAGCCGCTACAGGATATAATACAAAAATTAGGCTTTTTTTACTTAACTAAAATATTATACTTTGCCCTTGTGACAGTTTGCTACCTATTACTTGATAGCCTCAAACAATATCATTCTTTACCTTTTACATAAATACTTTTCTAAAAGCACAATATTATCCACTTAATCTCGAATTTGTTTTTTTAATATATCAAAGGTTTTGACAGGACATGGAATTCAATGCAACATGTATCTTTCTTATTCATTGTCTGGGGCCAGAACAGTCTTTTAAAGACAGAATCATACATTTGACCTCATGACTTCAATAAAATTATGGCCAGACAACATACATTTAGAAGTCTGCAGGCTTGTGTTATTCACAGATAGCTAAAGCTGCTCAATGAAAGAGAAGAATAGGCAACGAAAAGCTTCCTTCCTTCATCTGCTAGGACTCATTTTCAGATTCCTAACATATGCATTATGCTAAGTGCTGGCAGAAGACTCAGTGGAGACAAATGCATTATTATTATTCCTCCTGGTGATCATTTTCCCATGTGGCTATCATGGCTCTGAAACACTGCTGAAAACAAGCACCTCTGCCT